>NW_025870148.1:0-1062 GCF_002878395.1 Capsicum annuum
GTGTCTTGGCTTTCTATATCGAGCAAAGCCTTTTTCAATCTTTCTTTGAGCGCCTGTTTGTCCGGTGAGACGCCTACTGAAGATGCTGGTGTTTTCCCCTTGTCGGGAGTTTTAGGAGCTGCTGGCTTGGGAGTCCAGCCTTTAACCTTTATCTCTTCAGACAGATATGTAATTCGGTCTTGTTCTCCTTTGGCAAAATTCCAGGAGATGATATAAGATACTCGCTTCTTAATAAAGAATTTACACATTTGAATGTGTTCTGGAAGGGTTAAGCATCCTTCATTTGCATAGAATTCTGCGAGATGGCTAAGAAATTGTCTTGGAAGAATTTCTTTGATTCCTCCGAAGCATCCCCACCACTCATAAAACCATCTAGGTATAATGGTATTTATCATAGTAGGACAATACTTAATAAACCAGGTATGTCCTGGTCGAACATAGAGAAAATTGAACCATGCAGACTTGTAGTCGTACCAGTTGTATGTCTGAGGCCTATGTGGCATCGATAAGGCAATAGGAGTATGCAGATGATCTGCAAAACAATTAAACGGGGCTTGAATAATCAATGAATTTGGGATTCCGTTCATTCATAGAATGCTCGACTTCGATGGAATCCGTGTCGAGTAGAATGGCTTCATAAAATCGCCGGGGTTCGAGTGGACTCTCGGTATCCACAAAGTTTTTGTCATTATAGATTGGTTTAATGAGTTGTTCAAGAGGGTATCCCTCGTATGCCTTGTCCAAGGTGATAATAGGTATTACCTGGGTGGTAACGAACTTGAATTCCTATTTGGCTGGGGAAGTAGGTGCTGTTTTAGTGACACCAGGATCAACAGCCTGTGCAAAAGATTCTGGAGTCTTCATGGTATAGCTCTGTTTCGATTGTACCGAAGAACTGGAAGATGACCCTTTGTCAAAGGGTCTGTTGGTCTTAATGTCTACCAATTTAGATGGCATTGGTGGAGGAAGCTTTAGCAGTTCTGCTAGAGCTGCATACTTGTTCCGGAAAGGTGAATGTAGTTCCGTTTTTAATTCAGGCCTCTGTGGGACTGATGGCCTCAG
>NW_025870149.1:0-1281 GCF_002878395.1 Capsicum annuum
TGTCTAGTAGAGTCTTGCTTATGGGTGTATTGTGCACCATACTTATAATCAGGAGGCTACCGGTCATTTAGGAGTTGTTTCTTATTCTTTCATATTCTAGTTCATGTTATAACGTCATCCATAAGCAAGTTATCTAAATTCCTTCCTTGTTCAAAGTTTATGGCCCATGCCTCATTGTTGAGGCTATACAAGTCTAAGAGTCTAGCTCCTCTAGCGAGGTGGTTCTCTCTTATTGAGTTATCCATAAAGTTATGATATAGCACATGGACTTGAGAGGATTCCATTAGTGATTCAAGTGTATTTATTTGAGTGTATACCTTTGTCCTAATGAAATCGTGCTTTTTATCCTGAGGTTCAAAGTGTATTCAGTCCCTATTCAATAATTCTTATTTCGAATGTTAGAATAGGGACTGATTATGTATAGTAGCGCAGTGAAACTATAACGACATCCGAGTAGTAGTATATGTCAAAGTGTCATGACCTATTGGTAGTGAGATGGTCCAGAAGTTGGTGACATGAAGTCACAAGGTTTGCAATTAGAGTGAGGGTGACATTTGCATAAATAAATAGTTTTAGTTATATAATCGTAGATTGAGGAGTGGGTTGCCATTGTATAGTCATAAACTAATATGGTAGCAATATTTATAGATTGTATGGTAGTCTACGAATGAAGTGATTGGATATGATTTTTATTTATTTGAATTAGGGAAAGATCTCAGAATGGATAGTTATAGTGGTTGTATAAATCATTTATAGGTTTAATGGAGAAGGGTAGATTAGTCAATAAGTTATGGTAGAGACTCATTGATGTTTATGGGATGTGGCAATAGTAAGAATGTATGCATGGGTAAGTAGACTTAATGTGAAAAGGTATATAGTGGATTCAGAGTTGTAATAGTGAGGTTATGGAGAGGATGTGATTGTAGATAGTAGTTAAGTGAAATTTCCCCAATTTTATAGACTAGTACAGTATATGGCATGCTTTATTAGTGGTACATGATTGATTGTAGACTATAGGCTTGAACTTAAGATGTGGGTAGTGGTGGATAGTTTCTTAAGATTAGTGATGTATGTTTTGTAGGAATGAATTAGTAGGCTTGATGTGAGGTGTGAAATAGTTTAGGTTTGAAACTTATGGAAAAAAAGAATGGATAATTGTGATATTTATGTACATGAGCACTAGTGTTAAAATGATGAAATATGGGTGAGTCATTAAGTGTATAATAGAGTGAGTATATAAGAATAAGTTGAACCCCAGATAGCATATTGTTAGATAAGGTT
>NW_025870150.1:0-5246 GCF_002878395.1 Capsicum annuum
TCTTAGCCATGTTCCTAGATTAATCAATTTAGGTACTATTAGTCTAATATATGAACTCAATTAAAATTGTAAAAAATAAATATTCAATATGTTGCGTCAGGTTTCTTATCTGTTGTAAATTATTAATCAGATTAGGTAACAATAGATTATGAATCTGTTGTAAATTATCAAACAGATTAAGTCATCTATTGCGACAGATTATCCTTCGGTTGTAAATTACCAAATGGATTGTCATATGTCGCAACAGATTACTCATATGTTGTAGATTATCAAATAGGCGTTGCTATCTGTTGTAGCTGACCCTATAAGAACTCACCCCTAGCCCTAGATTAATCGATAGTTTACCCTATGAGAACTCACCACTAGTCCTAGATTATTGAATTAAGGTATTAGTACCCTAATCCTAGATTAATCAATTAAGGTATTAGTCTAACATATGAGGTATTAAGAATCAGTTCGGCTTAGAGTTATTGATCGACGACTCTAGTCGGGAGGAACATAGTACCATCTCATCATGCAATTGCAAAATGACTCAATTGAATTTGTAGTTGACCCTATGAGAAATCATATTCAATTAAGGTATTAGTCTAATATATGAACTCAATTAAAATTATATATAAACAAATGTTCAACCTGTTCCAACAGATGTATTTTCTACTGGATCAAATCAAACAGATTATGTAATCTATTACAACATATTATGCATTTGTTATAAACTATCAAACAGATTACGTCATTTGTTGCGACAGATCACAAATCTATTGTAAACTATCAAACAGATTAAGTTATTTGTTGCGACAGAATTGTAAATTATCAAATAGATTAAGTCATATGTTGCAATTGATTATCCATCTATTCTAAATTATCAAATAGGAGCTATCATCTATTGTAGTTGACATTATGAGAACTCACCCGTAGTCCTAGATTAATCAACTAAGGTATTAGTTGAACATATGAGGTAGTAAGAATCGGTTCGGCTCAGAGTGATCGATTGACGACTCTTGTTGGGAGGAACGCAGTACCATCTCATATGCAATTGCCAAAAGACTCAATTGAAGTTGTATTTGACCCTATGAGAACTCACCCCTAGTCCCAGATTATTCAATTAAGGTATTAGTATTAGTCTAACATATAAGGTAGTAAGAATTGGTTTGACTCAGAGTGATCGATCAACGACTTTGGTCAGGAGGAATGCAGTACCGTATCATTATGCAATTTCCAAAAAAATCAATTAAAGTTGTAGTTGACCCTATGAGAAATCACCCCTAGTCCCAGATTATTCAATTAAGGTATTAGTACCCTAGTCCAAGATTAATTAATTAAGTTATTAGTCTAACATATGAGGTAGTAAGAATCGGTTTAGCTCAGAGTGATCGATTGGCGACTCTGATCGGGAGGAACGCAATACTGTCTCATCATGTAATTGCCAAAAGACTCAATTACAGTTGTAGTTGACCCTATGAGAACTCACATTCAATCAAGGTATTAGTCTAACATATGAACACAATTGAAATTATAAATAAACAAATGTTTAACCTATTGTAACAAATGTCTTTTCTGTTGAATCAAATCAAATAGATTAGGTAATCTGTTGCAACATATTACGCATCTATTTTAAACTATCAAACAGATTACGTCATTTGTTGTGACAGATCACGAATCTATTGTAAACTATCAAACAGATTAAGTCATCTGTTGTACATAAATGTTTTAAGATCCTTTTTCTTAAAGCAATTTAGGTATTTCCTGTCCAAGATAAAATAGTTAAAATACTAAGGCGATAAAAAATATTACTCAGTACTACTTGGATAACTAAAAAATCTCTTGAGTGAGTAGTCATATTTGGTCTTTTCAATGTCACCATCTCCTCGTGCCCCTCAAAAGTTATTAATGAATATTAAAAAAACCCCATATCTAGAACTCTCTCTCCTTTAGCCATAAAGTAGTCTAGACTCAACTCATCACTTTTCTTTATTCTCTATTCTCAATTATTTTTGTTGTTTCCTTTTTTCCTCTCTTTTCTCTCTTCTTTTGGATGAGGATCCTTTAGGATCTCAACCAATCAATACCTTTTCTTGACTGAACTAGATTTTTTGATCCGTTTGCTTTTTTGACATTGTAGGTATGGTTCACTGTTGCTCTTTTCATCTTGTCTTTTTCTTTGTAATTCATTTAAATTAGATATTTACATATGTTGCTATTAATTATTTACCCATTACCAGTTTTTTATTTATTGAGAAAATTGAATAAAAGGTGACTTTTAAGTCTTGAATGAACGAACCGTTGTTTTTATTAAAATGTGCAAAAAAAGTCATCTGTTGGGAGAACTTAAAAAGCCTTGTTGTCAGTATAGTTTTTTTTATGTCTTTTGTTTGGTACTTTGGTGGTGCTGTTGTTGGGGATGGTGGTTGTGTTGGAACATGTGATGTTTGTGTTGTGGATGGTGTTGAAACATATGGTGTTGTTTTGTTTCTTTGTTGGTAGTGGTGTTGCAATAGTTTCCTTAACTGTTGCAACTGATGAATCAACTGTTGGAATAGACGAAGCTACTGTTTGAAGAAATCAAACTAGTAGCAAGGCTGGTTTGATTTATTCTAACAGATGATCCATTTGTTGCAACATGTCATCTATCCTTTGCAACTATGCCTCATCGGTTGAACAGATGGGTAATCTATTGCATCATATTATTCATCTATTAATTCACTCAATTTTGTGTTACCCATTTGTAATGTTCTTTTAGTTCTTCTCTTGTTTGACGTCAAATGTATTTCTCTTGTTTGCAGACAAAAGAAAGTGAAATTAGACCCACTTTTGCCCAGCCAGCATTAAAGGCTTGAGTAAAGATGGGTTCAGAGAAATAAGCTGCTTGCAGATGGAACCACTTCAGATGTGGGAGGTATGTATTACTGATCAACCTATCATGAAAACACACATCCAGTACAATGATTTTGTGAATATTTGTTCTTTACCTATTAGGCTTTAATCCTTCAAACAAGATATGGCATTTTACAGTTAAGATTGTTAGGTTTGAACTGGTAATGTTGAAGGACCAAGACGGTGGTGTCGATACCCTGTTACAATTTAATGATGGTTTATGCTTATGTTTTTGTGTCAAGTTTGGGGAATGGTTCAAGTTTTTGGCAGCAATGTAAATATCCAATAGTGATTGGACCGGTTTTAATGGCACAATGGACTTGTTGAAAGGCCTCCGAAGCCTCGTACTACAACAAACAATGATGGATCTAATAGAAATTTACCTAGTCCAAATTTATATAGATGGGTTGTTTGAGGAGACTATTATACAGCAGAAGGTGTTTGGGAGAAAACCTGTGCGGGAAGAGGGAGGTTGAGAAGGCCATATATCATGTCAGTCCTTGTTTAAGAGGATGCACAGGGCGGGAAGGAAAGTGTAGCGAAATTAGCTTATTAAATTCACATGAAAAATGAAAAAACTAGATGAACAGCGAATGTGAAAGTGTATCCAAAAATGAAAATCCATTAGTCGTTGAAGAAAAAGAAGAATGGTCCAGAGGAATTGAGATGGTCACTTTGTTAGAGACTACAACTAGCAATCGCGGCCTCAACGAAGACTCACAAAATATAGGACTAGAACCCTGAGGAAGAAGCTTCGCGAGCAAGGAAGGTGGTAAGATTTTCGATTTGAATTGACATATAGGTTTCAATTTTAATCGACACTCTTACCACCTTCCGTGCTCGTGAAGCTTTTTCCTTGGAGTTCTGGTCCTGCACTTTGTGAGAGTCTTCATTGAGGCCATGCTCACTAGTTGCATTCTCGAAAAAAGTGCCCATCTCCAGTCCTGTTGACCATTCTTCTTTTTTTCATCGACTGACGGATTTTTATATTTTGATACACTTTCACATTTGAAGCTTATCCAGCTTTTTTGTTTCTCATGTGAATTTCATTGGCCAATTTCGGTACACTTTCCTTCCTACCCTGTGTTTCCTCTTAAACAAGGTATGAAATGATATATGGCCTTCTACACTTCCCCTGTATTCTCCCAAGCACCTTCTACTGTAAAAAAGTCTCCTCCAGCAATCCATCCATATAAATTTGGACTAGGGAAATTTCTATTGGTTCCATCATTGTTTTCTGCATTGCGAGGATTCAGAGGCCTTTCAAGAAGTCCATTGTCCATTAAAATTGGTCCAATCACTATTTGATATTTACACTGCCGCCAAAACTTGAACCCTTCCCCAAACTTGACACAAAAATATGAGCATGAATCGTCATTAAATTATAACAGGGTATCGACACCACTGTCTTAGAACCCTTTAGGCTTATCAGTTCGCACCTATCAAACTAAACTATACAATGTAGGATCTTGTTTGAAGGATCAGTGTCTAATTGGTAAAAAGTTGCATTCGAAACACCCCTCCAGCGAAGCTAGGGTGAGGGCGCGTAGGTCAGGCCCGGAGTGGCCCCCCCCTCCCCGACACCTACGGAGTAGGTATGAACCGGGTCGTCCCCTTTTGCAACTAACGAATCAGCTGTTGGAAGAAATCAAAACATCTCCTCCAACATATGGTCCATCTGTCGCAACAGATAATTTATATGTTGGAACAGATGGTAAATCGGTTGCGATAGACCACACTATTTTTTTTATTCATCTGCACGCATGTGATTACTTCTTGCTAAAAATGTTTATTTCAATTTAGTTTTCCTATTTATAAATTCAAGGGAATTTTATTATATTCTTCCAAGATTATCCCTATTATTAAATGACTACATAAATTATATTATTCACATTTATACTTTCAAATCATAATTAATAAGGCCAATTTGGTAAAATAATCACCTAGTTTCTATTTTATTAATTGGTGTGCCAAGCCCATAGGGCCCAACTAATACGAAACGGAGGGACTATTAAAAAGAGGTGAAGACTCATGACATTTTATCTAACACATTCAAAATAGCTAATGAACTAAATACTCCATCTGTTGAAACTGATGAATCAGCTGTTAGAAGATATCAAAGCATCTCCTCCAACATATTGTCCATCAGTCGCAACAGATAATACATAAGTTATGCATCAGATGTCTTATCTATTGCACATACAAACCATCTATTGCAACAAATGGTAAATCTATTTTGATAAACCGTCTGTTGCACATTCAATCCATCTGTTACAATAGATGTTAAATCTGTTAAAAATGATGGACGATCTGTTGCAACAACTAAATAATAATGGCTTTTATTGAGTCTCAAACCGCTATGAAAAGGTGAG
>NW_025870151.1:0-1491 GCF_002878395.1 Capsicum annuum
AAAGCATATTAGCGATGCTGTGGTAGTGAATTCCTCTGTGAGTGCTGACATTTAAGAAAATCTTTCTTTTGATAAGATTCCTATTGAGATTCTTGATTTCAGTGTCCGAAGACTAAGGAACAAAGAAGTTCCCTTGGTCAAGATGTTGTAGCGAAACTAATCTGTTGAGGGTGCAACTTGGGAAGCATAGGCAGATATGCGATCTAAGTACCCGCACCTATTTTACGCGAACTCCGATCAAACCGAAGGTACTATTCTTTCCTAAATCATGCACTTTTGATAAAAGTTGCAGCAGTTCAGCTGTAGTTTCTTGAATTTATGCATTCTATGTTGCATTCGGAGTGAGAAACGATGTGGTGATGAGTCTAACAAATGGTTTCAGCTGTATGCTCTATTCCCCATGTAATCGTGGCATATCTAGCATCATTCGAGGATGAATGTTTCCAAGTGGGGGATGATGTAATACCCTGCGAAATTTTTTGTTGAAATTTTATGCGTAAACGTGTTGGGTTCTATTTTCTAGAATGAATTATAAATTTTTCATGCAGAATGTCTTAGATTATGATCCACCATTGCGTAGAGTATCGACTAAGCTTTCCAACAATATGTGGATCATCAAAAACGGATACCCGAGAGACGAGTTATGAACATTCTGATCGAACCGTGAAAAGTAGTGAACAGTAAAACGTGCAGGAAATAGTACTGAGGCCTGGCGTATTTTTTCTCCAACTTTAAATGATCATAGCTCCTTGTACGTAATGATCTAGGTGATCTACTATGTATCAACGAAAAGCTCTGCGAGTCCTCTTTCCAATGAAATTGGTTTCATCCAATTAGTCTATCGGACTATAAAAATATGGTCGATCTACTTCATCCTATCAAAAGTGAATTTTTGGGTCAAATTCAAACGATCATAACTCTTCATACACAATGATATGGGTGAGATACTATATATCAATGGAAATATATGAGAGTCCTGTTTCTAATGAAATTGGTTTCATCCAATTTGGATATCGGAGTAAAACGTTATGGTTGATCTACTTCAGACTATCAAAACATTCCACCAAAGGACATATTCGAGAATTATTGGATTTTAGGGGCATTTTGGTCATCCTCCCTCACCCAAAATCCATCCAAACCCTATATTAAATACTATTAGAAGCATTATATGTTATATTTCATCAAATTTCCTCAAAAAGAAAACCCTAAGCTCCTACATCCAACTTCAAGAACCTCCAAAGTTCACCGTTAATTCTGCAAATTTATTCAAGATTCCAAGTTCCTAGTTGAAGAACTCCAAGAACCATCATTCAAAGGAACGATTAACATTTCAAAAGTGAGTATCGATCTAAAGTTCATCATTCAAGGTATGTGGGGTTTTTCAAAAAGAACTCTCTTTCGTTCTTGTACCCAAAAGTAATTTTCTTTACAGAGGCATGATTTTTATTTGATTTTTACGAATTTGAAGCATAAACCCATATCTTATGATGA
>NW_025870152.1:0-1476 GCF_002878395.1 Capsicum annuum
CGACGTGAATACTTCTCCGGCGACAACAACTTTGAGTTCTTCATCCTTCCATTTTCTTTTTCACAGGTAAAAAGTTATGAAGAAAAAGAGAAATTGAAATGTGGACTGAATAAAACCCTAATTTCTGGCATTTGTGCATTTCTTCTTCTCATTGTCGTACTGTTGATTCGAATTTGTTGGTGATTTTGGTCACAGTTGATGTTCTTAGTGTATATGTGTGTGTGTGATATATTGGTGTTGCTGTTGATTTGTTGTTTGTCTTGGTAGAAATGGCATTACAACAGTTGAGACATCTGATGTAATAGATGAAACATATAATGCAATAGATAAAAATCTGATGCAATAGATTAAAAATTTGATGCAACTATGAAAATCTGATGGAACAGGTGAACAATCTAATAGATCATTCATCTGTTGCGACAGACGACTCTTCTGTTTGGAAGAAATCTAAACAATATTGATCCAACAAATAACTGATTAGTGATCTATTTTTATTCTTTCCAACGGTTTACTCTTCATTTTAAAATCTGATGTAACAGATTAAAAATCTGATGCAACAGGTGAACAATCTAACAGGTCATTCATCTGTTGAGATAGATGACTCTTTTGTTTGGAAGAAATTTAAACAATATTGATCCAACAGATAACTGATTAGTAAAGATATCTCAATCAAGAGTAGAAGATAATGAACACGGAGAGGAGGAATCTTTCAAAAGAGATGATCCAAATGCTAATAGCCCTTTCATCGAAGAGTTGGTCAAAACCTTATACATTGATCATTACCCTGTGAGAATGGAGTACGATGGTGCCACGGATTTAACGTGTGATTTTGTGGTTAAGTCAGTCATGGGAAAATCTTTCGACGCCTTCAGAAAGATACTTCGAGAACAAAAATTAGATTCTTATTTCAGGGAAAGCTAATTTAGGAAATAGCTTAATTTATCGGAGGACAACAATGCTCGTTTCCAGATAAAAATGGTATATGATCTTGTCAAGCGCAGGTTTATGTATGAAAACAAAGATAAGATGAATGAGGTGTGGTTAAATTACTGTGGCATGCCTGTTTGTTTTGGTTGGGAGGAGTTTGCCATAGTTACCAGACTAAAATGTTATCCTCCTTCTCCTTCTCAAGTTATACCTACTCTGACCTAAAAAAAGCACCCCGCACACTCAAAAAAGGAAAAGGCAAGTCGATTGATCGTGATGACCTGGTGTCCATTATTGGTCCAAGCTTCAAAAATAAAAATCTGACTGAAGCGTTGAAAGGTAAAGATTTTCAAAGAAGCCCAAGCAATCATTGTGCTTGGTTTGGTTTGTACATAATGTTCTTTGGGTGAGAGACGTTAACAACAACATAAGACTCAGTTTAATAAATCTCTCCGAGGATCTTGAGGCATTTAACAACTATCCTTGGGGTTACGAAAGATTCAAAATGACTGTCGAATATTTGTTGACTCCGTTAACGCCAAAAACAGT
>NW_025870153.1:0-1208 GCF_002878395.1 Capsicum annuum
TTTTGTTTTTTCTTTCTTTTTACTCTTCTAACTCTATCTTTTATTTTTAAAAGATAAATATCTATATCATATATACATATTAAAAAAATATACAAAATAAATAGACATACAGATCCGCGTTTGTATTTACGGTAAAAAACATACATATATATCTGCATATGTATTTACAGAAATACATATCTGACTCACATGTATAAATAAACATATAAGACGCAAAATCTTTATAACAAATATGACAATTATATACATATACATATAGGTAATAAAAAAATATATGATACATATCTTAAACAGTAAAAAAAAATAAGTACATATGTTACCCTCTAAAATGACATAGTATATACAGTTCAAAGATAAATCCAACACTGTATAAAATACATATAGCTCTGCATATGTATTTATAGAATACATACCTGATCCATATGTATATTCTTATTTTATATGAGTCACCTTTGTATTTTGCAAATACATATAAAGATATCTAGTATAGTTATATTTGTTATTGTTTAATATGAATATGATATGTATTTCGTAAATTCATATTTATATTTTGTACTGTAAATACATATTCAGATTTGTAAATATTTTGTACTTTAAATACATATCCAGATTTGTATGTCTATGTATTTTATATGTTTTTTGAATATGTGTATGTGATATACATATTTGTCTTTTTAAAATAAAAGTTAGAGATAGAAGAGTAAAAAAACAAAAAGACAAAAACGATAAAAGAGAATTGAAAAAGAAAAAAAAAGGAAGAAAGAGAAATAGAATTGTAAAAATAAAAGAAAAAAAAGAAACAAAATAAAATAGAAAAAAAAAAGAAGAAGAAGAAAAAGAAAAAAAAAAAAAAAAAAAAAAATAAGAAAGGAAAAAAAAAGAAATAGAAGAGAGAAAATAAAGTAGAAAGAAAAAAATGAAAAAGAAAAAGAAAAATAAATCAAAATAAAAAATTAAAATAATAAAAAATAAGATGAAAACAAACTAACAAGAAAAAAAAGCTAGAGATATAAGAGAATGAAAGACAATAATGATGTTTATTTTGAAATCTTTAAGATTATGGAGATAATTATCTTCAAATATGAAAAAGAAAAAATAAAGAAAAAAATAAAAAAACAAAAAAAGGAAAAAAAATGAGAAATAGAAGAGGGCAAATAAAATAAAAAATAAAATGATTAAAGAAAAATAAGATGAAAAAAGGGGTAAAA
>NW_025870154.1:0-3589 GCF_002878395.1 Capsicum annuum
GGATATTGGAGGAGTTGCAGTAGGTCGACAGCCAGCGTAAAACTAGTCGATTTATGGTGAATTAATCCTCGCGATACAGAATATCATAACTTGTTTGGTATAGAGGCATAGTAATTGTTTTGTTTGTGTGTGCAAGTTCAGCTGACTGTCACAATATAGAAGTTAGCCATCGTAACTAAGAACTATGTTGATCGGACTCTTCAAAAATGTCGACTGGTGCGTGTTGGATTCTCCAAAAGTAGTACTGTTTTGGAGGATCCGACATGAGGACGACAACATTTCTGGAGAGTCTTGAGTAACATAGGCTGACAGATGTAACCACTCATAATGCAAAACTTATAGAGCAGATTTGTCTTTTTACACTAGTTCAGCTGACAACTATGTTTGTGTGGGCTTGCACACGTTCCCAGTCCCAAGTTCGGATATTGGAGGAGTTGCAGTAGGTTGACAACAACAATAACATACCCAGTGTATTCCCACTTAGTGGGGTCTGGGGAGGGTAAGTGTGTTTCAGATGTTAGCCATCGTAACTAAGAACTATGTCGCTCGGACTCTTCAAAAATGTCGACTGGTGCGTGTTGGATTCTCCAAAAGTAGTACAGTTTTGGAGGATCCAACATGAGGGAGAAAACGTTTTTGGAGAGTCTTGAGTAACATAGGCTGACAGCAGATTTCTCTTTTTATGCTAGTTCAGCTGACAACTCTGTTCGTGTGAGCTTGCACACGTTCCGGTCCCAAGTCCGGATATAGGAGTGAGTTGCAGCAGGTTGACACCCAGCTAAGTTGCTCGAACTCTCCAAAAATGTTGCCACACCCGTGTCGGATCCTTCGAAAATACACTATCTTTGGAGTATCTGACACGCTTCCGTATACATTTTTGAAGAGTCCGAGCAACTTAGACAACCAGTGTAAAACTAGTCAATTTATGATGAATCCTCACGATACAGAATATCAGAACTTGCTTGGTACCGAGGCATAGTAGTTGTTTTGTTCGTAACTATTCAAGGTGAGTAGGAAACCAAAATAATGGCTGCTCGTAGATATACCAAATCTCTTGGGCTTTTGACAAGTATTGGAGTTCTAGGAGACGCGAATATCTATCAATCAATCAAAGAAGTAATGTTAACCTTACCAATTCTTGACGAAGTCTGTTGCTCTGATGTAGAGCACCAGCTTTCTCCTCCGTCAATCTGTAAATAGCCGACTTTGCCTGAAATAACACGTCTACATTAGCCATACAACAACAACAACGACAACAACATACCCAGTGTATTCCCACATAGTGGGGTCTAGAGAGGGTAAAATGTACACAGTCCATACCACTACCTCCGAAGGGGTAGAGAGGCTGTTTCCGATAGACCCCCGGCTCAGGACAAAAAGACAGTAAACAAAGGCGTAATAAAACACGAAACAAGATGAAATAACAGAAATAAGACACCGATTGTGCAAAAAAGTTCCTAGGTGTTTCTTCAGATCGCTACTAAAACCCAATCAGCATATGATACAGTTTATGTGAATTAGTTTGTCAAGACGATTTCCCTCACGCGTGCTAAGAGGAACGGAGAACTAAACACGAAGAGAGTGATGTTTTCCCTTACTATGATCAGCTAGATATCAAACTAAAATCTGCAGCAACAATCAACACGAAAAGAAAGAAACCGGAAATCTTTCAAAATAGGTGAAACACCAGGATAAGAAGGATGATCTTGTGGACGGAAAGCCAAATATTCTAGCGTTTCTCTATGGCAAGCGATTACTAACCACTCGGAGAAAAATCATTAAACGTGACCATAACAAACCAGCAGTGAGTAGCTGTAGCTCATTGCGATCCAAGTTGATTAGCTACAATGGTATTTTCAAAAGAACTTCTCTGGGACACTACTCGTACCAGTGATAAAGGCTCCGAACTAATCAACATGATTTTTAGCGTAACAAATCTCAACATTCGCTATGATCAATCATCATATGTTCGCTGACAACAGCGATTCCAATACGGCTCCAACAATAGGACCATCACGGCATAGTGACATTTTATATCTACTAATGTATAACGCAGCACTCGGATTATAACAGAAAGTAAGCTATGGGGATCAGACTTATAACTTAAGACACATAGAAAGATGCCTCATTATTCACAATAATATGTAGTACGTGTGCATATGGAAACCTTGACATTCATACACATAAAACTACGATACACACATCTATTATCGACTTTAGTAGGATATACGTACGCTAAGATACACGCTGATTGACTTAAATGGGACGTAAATATGTGGAACGATATGAAACTGTAGTAGAAATTTCACCTCTGAAGATTTGTCAGGAGTTTCAAGGAATGTTCTCATGAGCTGCATGTAACAACGATATGCATGAATAATCAAGTTTTATCTAAGATTAAGATAAAACATACGAGAAATCGTTGAAGGATAAGAGTTAAGTGATTCAGTAAACAACCTCAGAACCATTTTGAGTATCGTTCTCTGTCGAGGACTGTCTCGGTGAAGAACCTTCTTCTGATCCTTCGGCCACTGGAGATGGTGGTTGTGGCGGAGGAAGATAAACCACTCTCAATTTGCACTCTTCCACAACGCGTCCAGGCTCCTTATTGAACTACAAAGAGATTAACAAACTTCAGTATGCTTAAATGGTTGTGTAATAACAATGACAACTAAAACATGATCCATTTTTTCAAGGTAAAATACATAAACATGCCCTTTAACTCGTCCTCAAATCACATTTATGACCTCCAACTTAGGGTGTGCACAAGTAGGTACTTAAACTTGTATAAAGTTGAACAAGTAGACACACACGTCCTATGTAGCATAATACACGTGGAAGGCCATGTAGGACAAGAATTGTCCACATAGGACACACGTGTCAACTTTATACAAGTTTAAGTGCCTAGCAGTGCACATCCAAAGTTGAACGTCATAGATGTGATCCGAGGCCGAGTTAAAGGACGTGTTTATGTATTGAACCTTTAATTATTCTTATCTCGACAGATTCAGCATTAAAAAACGAAGAAAAGGATTCACTCGTTTGTATGATTACCATTTCTTGGGTGATGTCTTTCGGACTGGTAACAGCACTTGCAACGACGCTCTGAAGTAGAAACTTGTCCTTGCATTGCATGTCAGCTGGAGCCTCCTTCTGTGCTTGCATTGTTACTAACAAAAAATTTGTAAACCAATATCAACTACCAACCAAGAAAAACGAAAGTATGACATCGATAAGTCATGAGATGTCGAACAGACACCAAACACGATGAACACTTAAAATATCTCAATTCGATGAAGTATAAGTTGAAGTTAACATTTAAGATGCACTGATCGATGAGCTTAAATGGAGCGACCTGGATGGCATGGATTCATATACATCACTCCAGCTAACTTGGTGTTCGGGCTAGCTGCATGCACCCGGATAGTTGCTACTTCCGACTAGCATAGTTACCGGGCTTGTTCACCTAGACTTGGGCAAACGGAAAGAAATCACCTAGTGTCTGATCGAAAGAACATAAAATGACTTCCTTTTCTTGCTCTTTCACCTATCTTTCTACTTACTATATTTAGACCGAGCACGAGATTAT
>NW_025870155.1:0-1094 GCF_002878395.1 Capsicum annuum
AATATAGAACATAGACATATATATGGATCAGTACTTCAGGAATGTAAGAGTATATGGGGGTGAATTCATAAGTAAAACAATAACTGAATATTCACATAAACTTTCAAATAATGCATGCTAAGTGTAAATGACTCACCTTGGGCTTGAATAAAACTGATATCTAATAACTCATAAATCATGAATAATAAAGCATACTAAATAACTTTGTTAGCCATAACACTTAGTTCTAAAAGTTTTATTTTTATTCCTTCATAGGGAGGTTCTTCTAACCGACATAAACAGGTGAGCTAAGATGGAGTCCATCACTTTACCCATGTTGAGAAGAGTTATTCTACCCTTGCCATCTGAATAGAACCTTAACTTAAGTGATCACTATCTATAACTTCATCCACATTGGGAATAAGCTTAACCTAAGTTTGCTCGCATTTCTGGGGCATGTGACCTTGGATGCATACCCAACTCGATGCTAAATACTACTCCCTTATTACTTAGTGCTCATACTTTAGGAAATCCACCTTACAGAGGCATTAGAATTTATAATAAAAACTTGTTATGCATTTCTTTTCTTTAAACTATAATCAAAATGAATAAATGTTGATTTTATATCTTATCTTAGGACCAAAAGATCAATTCTTTCTTTAAACCTTGATATAAGTTTGTCATAGAATGCTTAAAAGAATAATCTTCTTGAAATCTCAACACCTAAACTTAGGGCTTAAAATTTATTCTTTAAACACATGGGAATTCATACCAAAACTTCATGCTCAATATAATTCTTGAAATACTGTAACAATAACAAGTCGAGATAGTGCAATCTCATTCATAATATAAGTCTTATAAGTGAAAAATATAAATAGAAGCACTTCTTAATATACATAAAGCTTTAAATCTCATAATAATCACATGCTTCAAGAATGTATAAACTTGGGTACAAACCCTACTTTAAAAAAAGTAAATAAAATCATGAAATTTGGGCACAAGGGTGAAAGGATACCCTTGTTCATAACCTCTCACACCTTGACTAGACGTATCCGTGGAGAGAACTTCGAATTTGGAACTTAACTTCTTGATTCTTGAGAGATGACACTTGGATT
>NW_025870156.1:0-2725 GCF_002878395.1 Capsicum annuum
AGGGTTTTATTTTGAGAGCAATTTTAGAGAAAAGAGTGTAATTTTTTTTGTGAGGGCTTAATTTTTTGTTTTAGGGGCTAGTTCGAAGTGGAAAAATATCCCCAATACCCCTTTGGATACTATTTTAATTACTGGAAAATATGCCCAGCGATACGTAGATTGATGGATTGCATTGATGAGGTCGATGCTATGGCCGACGCGCTATGTCGAGTCTGCATCAGCTCACTGGACATTGTCACTGGGCTTTAAGGATCATATTGATTGATGCAGTGCATTGAGTTTACATCGATACACTATTTTGGATTCCCAAACATGGTTCAAACGAGGTTCAAAAAATTTAAAACTCACTCGAAGTGACCTATTGACATTCTTGATCATGACTCAATCTTAAAATTGATATTTTAAGGTCATAAGGGATGATAAATAAGATTTCCAACTTACGAAGGCTAAAATAACTCTAAGTATGAATACTTAGCTAAAATTTCTAAGTCTGGGACCCCTTAATAAGTTTTAAAGGACTGAATTAAGTTTAGAATTTTGCGGGGTCTTACATGTCAGTATTTGTGTCAGCCTTAGTATTGATATTGGTATTTGGGCTGATATTGTTTGACTGAATTTATGATTTTTTATGGACAGGAACTTGGTTTTTATATTGGTTTTGTTATAATTGTTGGTTGGCAATGGATGCTTGGACTTGCTTGGGTTAGTCATGGTTGAAGACCAATCTCAAATTCTAAAATTGGAATAAATGCTATCTTGTTATACATTTGGAATTCATCCAACTCAGGGTATGCATATTTTGAGGTCGAATTTTGCAACAGGGGTGGTCCCTTATCCTGTTTAGACTTGGGATGCCCATTACGATAAGGCCCTAGTTCGGATCATGTCAAGTTGGTATCAGATCTTTAGGTTTAGGTTTAATTGGGAGTCCATAAAGTCATGTATATTAGAGTCTCTTTTAAGAATTTGTAGCTTGCCATACTCATAATAGAATGGCTACAATGCATTTAGGAATGTTTCACTTTCTAGGTATTCTATTTTCAAGCTCGGAGTCTAAGCCCTGGAATCTTCTCCAATCCTAGTTTTTTTTGCCTTTCAGATCCTGCCTTCATGATCTGAGACATAAAAATACTTTTTTATCCCAATTGGGGATAATTTTGAAAGGACACGTACTACTCAGGGGGACCTATACTTGGTCTAGGGGTCCCATCCCTAATTGTTCTGGAGTTTCCCTAGTTGCTTGTAGTCCTTCTCAAGGTAAGGTGATTAATGGAAAATTTTATCAATTGATTCATGTTATTGCTTAGTTGGTTGCTGCACAAGCTGAGTGGATCTGGAGTTTTATCTATTGAGGCCACAAGGATTGGCCAGTTCATAAAGATGAATTATTTTACTGGTGTGAAGGTGGAGGAGGATCTTCAGGGTTTCTTGGGTAAATTGGAAAAAAATATTTAGGGTAATGCAGGCCATGAATATGAGTGAGGCATCCTCCACCGTTACACAGCTTAAGGATGTAGTGTACCAATGGTACGAGGAGTAGTATAGAGTGAGATTTTTTGATGAGGATTCAACTTTATGGTAGACCTTATTTAATGATTTTATAGATCACTTCTTTCCTCGGGAGTTAAGAAAAGTGAAGGTGGAGGAATTTGTTAATCCAAGGCAAGGGAAAATGTCTGTTAAGGAATATGCCTTGAAATTTCATTAGCAATATAGATATGCTTTGTAATTGGTGTCTACATTAAGGCCAGGATAAGAAAGTTCACTTTTGGAATTTCTTGGGATTTGATCCTTGAAAGCAAGATTGGATTGCTAATCAAGGATAAGGATATTTCTAGATTGGTGGTTCATATGCAGTAGGTGGAAGAGGAAAATAGAAAGCAGGCTGAGTTTGGAGAATGGCAGGGTAAGAAGTTTAGGTCATCTAAATAGAGTGGTGCTCAGCAGCAAGGTGGTCGGGAAGGGGTTTGGTGACCAAAGAAAAGTAGGGAAGTTCTGGTTCCTTCTCTGACGCTAGTGCTCCTTACCTGAAGTATTCAGGTGATAGGCATCAGCAAGGTGGTGATGATTTTTCGAGCATAGGGTGTCTAATCTCAGGCAAGTAATTATTATTTAGCCTCATCATTCCCTTTTTTTCGATTCTGTGGTAGGTTACATAGAGGTTTCTGTTATAAAGGAAGGGACAAGTGTTTCAAATATGGTCTGCCAGGCTATATGCTTAGAAATTATTCAGTTGGTAAGGGAGCTTCGAAAGCGAGTAAGGATCCGATTGCTTTATCTTCTGCTCTTGTACCAAAGGGTGCTATTTCTGCATCTGTTTCTACTTCTTGTACCGACGTAGATCAAAATCGGTTATATGCTCTTTCTACTTGACATGAATTTGAGGTATCACCTAATGTTGTGACAGTATATTACAACTCTTTTCTTGTGACGTATATTAAGTACTTGATCTGAGGTCCACACTCTCTTATGTGACCCTATTTATGGTTGTGTATTTTGGTTTTGATCCCGAGGTTATTTTAAATCTTTTTTCTATTTCTACCCCGATAGGTGACTCTATGATTGCTAAAAGGGTCTATAGGGTGTGTGTGGTATCTATTGGTAGTAGGGAGACTTTGGTGAATTTGTTTGAAATTGATATATTAGGTTTTGACGTTATTCTGGGATGGATTGGTTATACTATTGTTATGCATCCTTAGATTGTTGGACCCATAAGGTTATCTTT
>NW_025870157.1:0-5941 GCF_002878395.1 Capsicum annuum
CAATATATATCTCATGGCATAAATTTCTCAATTTAAGAAATATGATGATAAAATAATCATAAATATCAAAATTAATCAACTCAAATCTCGTAAATCATCAATAAAGTAGTTTGGGTGTAAACCCACTTGCAAAGATCATGAAATTCCAATGGTAAAAATCAAATCTCTGGGAACAAGAATTAAAGGATATTCTTGTTCAAACCCCATATACCTTGATTATGATTTTTGAGATGAAGAAACTTGATTTGAACTTCTTTCTCATACTTATGAGCTATATTTCTTGATGCCTTCACTTTAATATCTTAAATCTTGAACCACTTGAAGGTATTTATGGAAGGTTCTTGAATTTTCTTGGAGAAGATTGGATTTTTGGGTTGAGAGAAAACCCTAGCTTCTTGAATGTTCTTGGAAAGGAATTGGAGAGAAATAAATTTCTCTTCTCTACTTGGATATATATAGAGAGAGAGGGTAAGAACGGGTAGAAAAGACCAAAATACCCTTTAAAAAATTCTAGAAATGGAGCCCAAATTTTTGCCCTAGCGCATCGCGCCAGGATCGCGGCCCTTCTCTGGATTTGTAAAATTAGGAAACTGCTCAGTACCGTGACACAATGAATTTGTGTTATCACCTTGGTTGTGACTTGGAAGGGCACCGCAACGTGGTGGAATCGTGTTGGTGCACTTGAATTTGACAATCCTATTATTGAGCCTTGGTACGATGCGTCAATATCACGAAGGCTCACTAAAAAATGACAATTGCCATTTTGGATGGTTCCGCGAGGCGCTAAAGTGATAGGTGGCACACTGTCTCACTAAAATGACTCTAACTCTAAACCTGAATGTCATATTTGTGCGAATTTGGTATCGATGGAATGCTTATTCAATGCTCTACAGGACAAAAAGTCAAAATTAGGGAAATTCTACATGGTTCAATCATCATTCACTTTAGAAGTCATTTAAATATACTCAAAAGATGGATTTAGACTTAAGGAACGATCGGGGTATTAGAGTCCTATTGGCATTTCCAGTCTTTACCAAAATGGACTTGATCTCTCTATTCAAAACTTTAACCTGCCTATTTATTTGAGGGTGATAAGGTTTTGCCACCTTATACTTTACTCCATACGTCTCAAGCAAATCTTTGAATAAGCGATTGCAAAAATATGACCCAACATTACTGATAATAGAATGAGAAGTGCCAAATCGAGAAAAAATATACTTTCTTAGGACTGCGGTGACACTTCTTCCTTCATTGTTAGGGAGAGCTATTGCTTTTACCCAATTGGACACATAGTCCAACACAACAAAAATATATTTCATACCAAAGGAGCTCACAAATGGCACCATGAACTCCACACCCCATACATCAAACAATTCAATTCTAGAATAGGGGTCATGGGAAGTTCATGGCGGCTTGAGATATTACCCTTATGTTGGCATTTGTCATAGGATGTAGCAAATTCATGAGAATCTTTGTAAATTGTAGTCCTATAGTATCCACACTGTAAGATCTTGTGGGCTGTGAGGGTTCCTCCATAGTGATCCCCAGCTAGTAAAGCATGACAAACCTCAAGAATACTCATCATCTCCACTCTAAGGATGCATTTATGAATGACCCCGTACGCACAGATTCTAAAAAGATAAGGCTCATCCCAAAAGAATTTCCTTATATCATTCATAAATCTCTTTCTCTGTTAGAAGGACAAATATTCTAGAATAGGATCACTTGCCAAGTAATTTCCGAAGTAAGTAAACTAGGGAATTAGATCTTGCGATGCTTCCAAAATTTGCTCGTCAAGAAAAGTATCATCAATTTCAATCCCATTCCCTACTGTCTGTCTTGCTTCATCCTCAAGTCTGGACAAATGATCAGCAACTTGATTTTCTGTACATTTTTGGTCTTTTACCTCAAAATCAAATTATTACAGCAAGAGAACCCAACAGATCAACTAGGATTTATATCTTTCTTTGTCATCAATTACCTTAGGGATACAGGATCTGTATGCACAAAACATTAGTTCCAATTGGATAAGACCAAAATTTCTCAAAAGCAAAAACAACTGCTAGTAGCTCTTGCTCAATCATAGTATAAATTTTCTAAGTAGGGTTTAATGCCATGCTAGCATAATAGATAGTGTGCAGAATCTTCTCTCGCCTTTGGGCTAGGACAGCACCTAGAGACATACTATTTGCATCAAACATGGTCTCAAATAGAATAGAGCATTCAGGAGACACAATGATAGGGGTCAACATCAGCCGCTCCTTCAAGCATTCAAAATTTTCAGACATGCCTCATCAAACTCAAATTTCACCTCTTTCTCAAGAAGCTTGCCCAAAGTATTAGTGATCTTTGAGAAATCTTAGATGAATCACCTATATATACCTGTATGTCCTAAAAAGCTTTCAAATTCCCTTAACTAAAATTAGTGGTGGCATCTTCTCAATCACTTCAATTTTTGCCTTGTCAACCTCTATGCCTCTCTTTGAGATCTTGTGCCCAATCATAATTCCTTCTTTCACCATAAAGTGGCACTTCTCCCAGTTAAGTATCAAGTTGCATTCCTCATATCACCATAGAGCATTGTCAAAGTGAATCATACAGCCATCAAAAGAATCACAAACAATAGAAAAATCAACCATAAATACCTCATCGGTGTCTTCTACCATGTCATAGAATATGGACATCATGGGCCTATGAAATGTTGTTGGAGAGTTGAACAACCCAAATGACATTCTCTTGAATTCAAAAGTACCATATAGGTAGTAAAGGTTGTCTTCACCTTATCTTCGGGAGCAATCATGATCTGATTATACCCTTAATAGCCATCTACGAAACAATACCAGACAGTTCCCACAAGTTTATCCAACATCTGGTCCATAAAGGGCATTGGGAAGTGGTCTTTTTGGGTCCATATATTCAACTTTTTGTAGTCTATGCACAACCTCCCTCCTATAACTGGTCTCATTAGCATAAGCTGATTTATCTTATTTGGCACTACTGTAATGCTGCCGTTCTTTGGGATGATTAAATAGGAGAGACCCATTTATTATCAGCAATGGGATACATAATACCAGTTTCCAACTACTTAATGATCTCTTTATTCACCACCTCTTGTATTAGAGGATTCAAGCATCATTGGTGCTCAATACTTATGATGTGGTCCAGTTTAAGTTAGATTTTGTGAGTACAGATTTTGGTGGAATACCCACGTATTCGTAAAATTCCATCCTATAGCTTGTTTGAAATTCTGCAACACGGAAAATAATGCCTCTACCTTAGTCTTCATCAAATCTGCAGCAATAATCACTGGCAATATATTGTTGGCCCCTAATAAAGCATAACACAAATAGGGTAGGAGGGGTTTCAACTCCAATACTGGTGGTTGTTCAATTGATGGACAAGCGGGAGGAGTGGTTTTTTCCATCAAATCCAAATCAATCTTCGTTGGAGCATAAGTATTTGAACCTCTCCCATGCAGTGAACCAACCATCTCGCCATACTCTTCAATTCCAATACTATTAAATTTTATAATCACTGCTTGGAATGCTTCAACACCCAACCTCTTTTTATTGGAATAGTCGATGCATCAACTGCATCATCAATGGTGTCTATCACAGAAAAACCTCATATCATCTAACTTCCATATTGACTAGCATACATTGAAGGTTACCTATTTATCATTGAGTTTGAACCTTATTTTTCCCAACTCTATATCAACCAATACCCTACCCGTAGCTAAAAAGAGTCTATCCAAGATGATAGGGACTTAGAAGTCCACTTCACAATCATGTATCATGAAATCGGCTTGGAAAATGAAGGATGCCACCTTCACCAACACATCACACAGAATACCAACTAGCTTTTTCACGATTTTTTCAGCCATCAACAATCTCATCGATGTTGGTTTAATTTCTCCTAACTCCATCTACTTGAACACAACCTATGGCATGAGATTAATACTTGCTCCTAGATCAAATGGTGAAGGCTCTAAGGTTCTCTTTCTTCTTTACTAATGATCTAGAGGAAAAAAAACTATAGTGGTGAATATTATCAGCAGGCTCATAGCTCACGGACCATTTTCTAGTGACTAGATCTTTCATTAATTTTATGAGCCTGGCATTTGCTCCAATGCCTCATCTAGGGGAATGTTTACAGATAGCTCTATTAATATGGACATAAACTTTTGATATTTACTCTCTTCCTACTTCTTTTTTAATCTCTGAGGATAAGGTGGGCGAGGTCTTGGAATGGTTTTCAGAACAGGATCCTCAACCTTACCCTTACCTTTGTCTTTCATATAACTACCCTTAACATCTAACGATTTCTCTACTTCAACATCAGTCGCTTTCTCAATATCAACAAGGTCAACATCATTCTTTGACTCGTCATAGTGGGCATAGGTGAATCCATAGTGGTGTTACCACTTCAAGTGGTAATGGCATGGAAATGACTATCATTTTTTGGATTTTGTACTGTATTACTAGGAAGAGTGCCAGGAAGCCTTTGATTCAACGTGGCTGACATTTCACCAAACCATTGTTCTAGTTGTTTGATCATGGTAGCATGTGACTCAAATTTCTAACTCAAACATAAAAGGTTTGCCTTAATCTCTTTAAGACAACTCTCTTGACTTTCTTGGCCTATTACTAATTTCGACAACATTAGTTCCATTCAAGACTCGGTATCTCGGCAACCTGGTGGAACATATCTGTCACTCTTCTCTTTGTAGTCATTCTTGCTCCTGTCTCGGTACCTATCACTATTATTAATTTCGACCTTGGTTTTCTTACCCTTTGGCTCAAAAACTCGTAACTTTGCGATCCAAATACTTTTCTTCCTCATCTGCATTACACTCACAAGCTCTAGATGTAGATCCTTGTGCCCCCACTACGTTCACCTTTTCAATTGTCATTGCTGTAAATTATTTTGAAAGCAGCCTAATATCAATTCTAAGTTGTGCAACCTCTTTTTTACCATATCATCACTAACTCTATAGTCATTAGCAGCTCCAATAGCACATGTACTGGCTCCTCTATCATCCTCCTGAGCGTGTCATCCTCAGTTAGTGACAGAGATTTCATCTAGCATCTCTTGGGACATATCCCAATGCCCATGCCACGATAACATAATGCATGTATAGCTATATAATACATCGTGGCTAAATATGAAAAGTTCTGTGGCTAAACCCTTTAGCCACATATTTTTGTTCCATAGCTTTCGTAGCAAGAAGTGACATAACTAAAAGTCAACTACAAACTTTACATGGTCTGTGGCTAAGGACTAATACTTATAGCTACAAACAAATTATACTGTAGCTATAATGGTAAAAGTGATTTGCTACAAAGTATATGCTTGTAGCAAAGAATTTTATCCCTTAGCCACGATAAATAAAATATGTCACAATTTTTATAAAGTAGCCACAATATATTCTATTGTGGCAAAAGACTTTATTTGTTTGCTATGAAATTTTAAATTTTGTGGCTACATTTTATTTTTGTCTCCTAGAAACTATACTTGTACTTAGCTACTAGTTGGAAAATCTTATAGCTATGAACTGAAATTTTTGCCACAAATATTTTTGTACGTAGCTAAAACTTTATTCTTTTTTTCGTGAAGTACATATTTATAATTTATATCAATTTATTTTTTAATTACATGTAGATTTATTTTAATTATATATTAGATTTAGTCACAACTATTAAAATTCATTACTATAAATTGAAAAATACTACCATTAGTATTATTAATCACGACAATTTCTAAAATGTAGCTAAAATTATAAAATTAAAATTCCAAATAGATTTCAAGTTACAGATAATTACATTCAGAACAACATAATTCTTCCATGATAAAAATTACAATAACAATATCTTGCTTAGGCTCCTAAGTGGTATAATCTTTTCCTTTTAGTCATGCCATTGTCTTCAAGCTAAGATGTATT
>NW_025870158.1:0-6470 GCF_002878395.1 Capsicum annuum
CATCGATGAAGACTATGATGAACATGTCCAAGTACTACTTGAACACTCAGTTCGTCAAGTTTATAAAGTCTTTCGGGGAATTTTTTAGACCAAAGGACATGACTAGAAACTCGAAGTGACCATACAGAGTTCGGAAAGCTATTTTCGGAATGTCACATTCCTTACTTAGAGCTGATGATAGCCAGATCAGAGGTCTATCTTAGAAAAGTAACTGGCACCCTAAAGTTGGTCGAACAAGTCATCTATTCTAGGAAATGGGTACTTATTCTTGATTGCGACTTTGTTTAACTGACAGAAGTCAATGCACATCCTATGAGAACCATATTTTTTATACACGAATAGGAATGGTGTGCCCCACAGAGAAATGCTAGACCTGATGAATCCCTTATCTTAAAGATCTTTCAAATATTCTTTCAACTCGTTGAGTTTAACTGGAGTCATTCTATATGGTGGGATAGAAATAGGTTGCATATTTGGGAGAAGGTCTATGCCGAAGTTGATTTTCCTTTCGGAAGGAACTCTAAGAAGATCTTCAGAAAACACGTTTAGAAATTCCCTTGCTACTAGAACTGACTCAAGATTGGGAGTTTTGGAACTAGAGTCTTTAAATCACACAAGATGATAGACACATCCATTAGATATTATTTTTCTTGCTCTAAGGTACGAAACAAGTTGATCCCTAGGCGCTGTGGTACTACCCCTCCACTCAAGGATTGGTTCATTCAGAAATTGAAAATGAACAACCCTGTTTCTACAATCAACTAAAGCATAGCATTAATGGATAAAATCCATGCCGAGAATGACATCAAAATCAGTTATCTCCAACTCTACAAGATCAACTCAAGTGACTTTCTGGAATATCGTGACTGGACAGTTCCTGTATACTTGCCAGCTACTAGGGTAGATACTGAGAAAGGCTCTGTTAAGGTTTCGGGACTGACTCTAAAGTTGACCACTGTATAAGGTGTTACAATGGAAAGTGAAGCTCCAGGGTCAAGCAAAGCGTAAACATACAAATAAAATACTTGCAACATACCAGTAACAACACCAAGAGAAATTTCCTGATCATGTCAAGACTGAAGTGCATAAGCCTATCTGAGCGCTTCCCACTGGTGGCACTGGAAGCGGCCCCCTGTTGAGACGGGTGACCGAACTGAATTGGGGGACAATTGTACTGACTCTGCAGACATTCTTTAATTCTATGACCTGTCTTGCCACACCCAAAACATACATTACTGCCAGCTCTGCAAATACCTTAATGGTTCCTATCACATTTCTAGCAAAGAAAATTTATTCGAGCAATATTCACACTACCTTGATACTTAGAGCCTGGCGCCCTATCTTTGTTGTCATTCCTGAATTTGGGCATTGGTGCACTAGATGAAAATGGAGCTGGGACTGAAGATTTCAACCAGAACTAAGGATGGTTACCACCCTCGGACTTTGACTGAGTGAAATTAAAGCTACCTGTCCTAGTCCTCTTATTCTCCCTCTCTCTCCTTAACTTTTTCCTCCTCTATCTGTTGTACATGGACCATCAACCTCACTAAGCTTATCTTTTTGATCAACATTGTGGTCTTATACTCCTTGACCATACTATTAGATACCCCAAACATAAACTTGCTCATCCTAGACCTGTTATCAGCTACTACATGAGGAGCATACTGGCTAACTAAGTTAACTTAAAAGAATACTCCTTTACACTCATTCTGCCCTATTTCAAAATAATGAACTCTAATATCTTAGCCTCCCTCATATCCAATGGAAAGAATCTATATAAGAAGGTAGTAGCAAACTCCTCCCATTCTATAGGTCCAGCCTTAGCGCCCCTATCCCCTTTCCACTACTTAAACCACGTATGAGCTACGCCTTGCAGTTAGTAAGCAGCTAGTTTATCACTCTCACTGGAAGTCACTCCCATAATATTTGTTACCTTTTGCACTATGTCTAAGAATTCCTATGGATCCTCCTCAGACTTAGATCCCAAAAATAAAAGAGGATTCATTTAGGTGAAGTCCTGAATCCTGGTCACAACAGTATTGGCCACTGGGTTGGCCTGAATAGCAGATGACTGCACATTTTAGGCTGCTACAGAGTGGGATAGAGTGGTGAATGTAACTCTAAACTCTATATGAGAAACATGCTTATTCAGGGGATTTCCCAGAGTGGGCGGAGGTGCTAGCTGGTTTTTTTTTTTCGGTTAGACTTTTTGGGAGGTATTTTCTGTACACAGAAGGAAAAATTGCACTAGATGGAGTGTTTAACTTGATCTCTTGCTCATTCACACGATTTGAACACTGAAAGAAGGGAAAATTTTCCTAAATTTCTTGTAGCATCTTGCCCATAAGTATGGAGTTCTTCACACCCACGCACAAGACTCTACTTGACGAGACTTTCAGACTCCCTAGGACACTTTAAAATCTGAGGCTCTAATACCAAATTTGTAATGCTCCAGGAGTATACCCTAGATGCCACACGGTGTTTACCATCATAAGTGACTACAAGTTAACCCATGAGCTGGTACCTACTATGAGCACTGAATAATATGACAAAATAGCAGGTGCAGAATATCCAAATACACTATAAGGTTTTAAAAACATAGTTCTAATAAGGTCTGTAAAACAATACTAACAATACTGATATAACAACTGAAAATTGACTAACTGTCTGTATTAGTCTGAAAGATTCTAAATTGTCTGACTGTTGAGTTGATGGGAAAAGCCCCCAACTAAATCCTACCGACTGAGTAACTGAACTATTGGCATAACTGAAAATAAGATAACTCATCCTCGAAGGAGGAGGACTCACCAAGGTTGTTGCTGCTAATACACTAGAAAGTCTAAGAACGATTGGGAATTCGAGTGTCTGAACCTATGATATAAGACATCATAGCGCAAGAAATGAGTATGCGGTCAGTACTTTTGAATATATTGGTATGCTAAATAAGGTTAGCCTGATATGCATGGGTTCATATTCATGAGTACTAACTAGCTGAATGTATAACATGAGGTACTGAGTGTAAATGCATAAAATTATAAAAACTGAGAATGCATGACCACAGATAAAGTAATTACTAAAGTAGTCTGTAAACTGAGTCACTAAATTTTGATAGTTAAATAACTGGTAACTATATGTTATGGTCAAACACAACTAGACTGAAGTTTGAACTGAGTACTGAAAATGAAAATGTGGGAGCTTTCATCTAACCGACATACCCCAATATTAGCTGATTGGGGTCCAACCTGTAACCACAGTTGGAAGGGTGTTAGTATCATGCCATAGGTTACTAGTAATGGTTAGGTCAATCCTTATCTGGCAGGAAGACTCATGAGATGTAAGTATGTATGTTAACCCTAGACTAAAAGGAAGACATATTAACCTATACTGGCTACGTAGTTTTGTAACTCAGGGATTTCTACTAAGGGTCATACACTAAACTAGCAGGAATGCCCCCAACCCTGGATTTGCTCGATACTGAATCCTACTCCCAACTGAACCGACACTGATCACTAAACTGGGCTAGGCTTGACTGAACTCACCAACCATATTATCTGACTGAGTACTACTGCTCATGGTTCGACTGAAACCTTTCTATGACTACTGTAAACTAGGCAAACAACTAAATTTCAGGTATCATGATCCCCAGGACTCAATATCACTGACAACAAGACCATACCACAATCTTAATAGCAGAACAAACAGTCACAATTCAACTTTCACTCATTTAGTCATTTTATCAAACACTTGGGAGGCATAACTTGGTACATAGGGATGATCAACATGCTAACATATCATGAATTCTTTATTTAATTCACAAGTTAGGAGATTAAACATGATATATACTCCAACCAACATAAGCATTGTTTTATTTTACATGGAATTCATATATTCAAAACTTAGCACTCAAATTTCAACACATACATGGGCATGATGTGATTTAATCAAACAACTCATAACTCGAGCTTTGTAAAAGGGTTCTTAGACTCTAAAGGTTGGAAGGAACCCAAAGATGAACACTTAACGTACCTTTGTAGTTGAATTCGTAAGGGTGGTTGGTGATTGCTTGGAACTTGAACTTGGACTTGAAGAAACTAGGGCTTTATTCTTGAGAGAATTTGTGAAAAAGATGAGTAAATATGTTATTTGAGACTTTAATCCCGTGTTATGGACATATTGGGTGAAGGAAAAATGACCCATTGGCTCTTAAAATATGAAACAAAATTGAAGAAAAAGCATGGACCGGACTGGGCAGGGCACCGTGGGCTCCGGAGCGCCACTCTGGGTAGGGTGCCGCGGGCTCCCCCAGCACCGAAATAGGCAGGGAGCCACGGGCTAATCGCCCTGAGATGCTATTTTGGAAGTCCAAACACGTCCTTACGCTTTTTCAAAAATTTTGAAATACACTCGAGATGTACTATTGACTTCCCCGATCATGAATCAACTTAAAATCTTACGATATCAAAAAGGTCGAGAATAAATTCATCAAAGTTTGAGGGCTTTAGAAATGACTAAGTCCTAACACTTAGTAAAATATTCTAAGTCTGGGACCCCTTTTACATACAAGAGTGAGCTTAAATGAGCTTAAGATTTTATGGGGTGTTACAACTAATATGCTCAGTTGCTACAAAACGACTTTGAACCCTTTCTTTCACAACCAAAAACTTAATATCTACATGTTTTGACTTTGATAAACTTCAATTGTTCATCGAATATAACTCAACAGACTTATTATCATAATAAATTTTCCATGGTCTTGTTATGTCAAGGTGTATTTGCATTTCAATGATAAAATTTCTTAGTCATATTTTATGATTTGATGTTTTATAATAAGCCACAAATTTGGCTTCCATTGTAGAAGAAGTGACACAACCCAAACCGAAGACTTGTCGTGATGGGCATCCAAAGTCAAATGAGGACCAGGGACCACCCCCGATAACCAACCTAACCTCCAAAAACATACCCTGAGTCGGATGAATTCTGAACATATAGCAAGATAACGTATTTGTAGATATACTAAATTTGGGATAAGTCTATTTCCCAAAGCAACCCAACCCAGTCAATCTGTCCAATAGCCAACCAAACCAAGACAATTGCCCAATGTGTTTATATATATAATCCAAAACAAAATGGAACAATCATAAATCAAATAAAGTTATACGGTATCAGCCCCAATACCAATACCAATGCCAAGGCTTACACCACTACCGATACCACCCATACAAACCCATAGTAGTCCCACAAAGCCTCTAACCAAAAGTAAAATAATATTCAATTAGTACATGCCCCCGATCACAGCCAAACCATAGTCTATAAAATGACTAATGTATGTAAGGACATCTATGACATGAAATAGAGCCTTTTGGAATATGAAAGCTTATCAATTAAATCCAACACAAGATGATCCCTAGTTTGATCAGTGAGCAAGAGGAGTAGAATGGCCGATTCCTGTATCGTATGGGGATATGCACCCAAAAACTGATTAGCGGGTGAATGCTAGCATGTACTCAAGATAAGGATAAAATAATACCAACCTTTAAAACCAAGTAAACAACCATATGCGTACACAACCATATATATATATATATATATGTATCTGTGACAGGAGAGGAAATCGGGTTTAGCATGCCTTAAAACCATTAACCTGGGTATATTTTGCTTAACCATCTTAGAACCATCCATGGGCTATATGGGTCTAGTGTTACCCCCTGAACAGGATCCGATGTGTGTAGCCGCATGAATTAGAGATACCATAGGAGTAGGAGATTCCCGTGTACCTTTTGCTCTCCATGATACATAAATACAAGTGTAACTTAGGGGATTCCCTTATACCCTATAAGTATTATATATGTGGTTGCCAAGACCAATCCTCATGCCAATAAACATGAGTTTTCAATGTCTGTTCATTGGACTCAGACCTTCACAGTTAGCTATCACACCCCGCTATTATTGCCCAATTAAAACCATTAACACATAACTAACCATCAATTCCATTTATTATTAACCAAGGCTATAAATAGTGGTATCATCATACCGATCATAGCTTGAAAGTAATGTCCTTAGCCATTCTTTTTAAAGAAGGGATTCCTATGTACCCATAAATTACATTATTAAGTTGCTTTGGGGATTCCCATGTATCCCACAACAACAACAACAAAAATAACAACAACAACAAAAAACCCAGTATATTTCCATATAGTGGGGTCTGGGGAGGGTAAAATGTACGCAGCCTATACCACTACCCCTGAAGGAGTAAAGAGGCTGTTTTCGATAGACCCTCGGCTCAAGACAAAAGACCGTACCCCATAAGATGATCATTATTAAGTTTGCTTAGGGGATTGCCATGTACCCCACAAGTGTATTCAATTAACCATAACCATGACCACCAAGACCTTACTATTTAACCATTAAAGACCATCTAATTCATTTAGGGTTCCAATACCACTTTGTACCGTGCAAAGTTTTCAATGAGA
>NW_025870159.1:0-1157 GCF_002878395.1 Capsicum annuum
TGCACAATATCTTCTGGTATAATCATATCTATGGTTAATCCTATTTTTACTACTTGTATAACTGGTTTGATCTCGTCGTATAATATCTCTGCTAGTGCAGTATAAAACTTTATAAAAAACATATTTCCTTTGGTTACTCTTTTATAGATGGTGAATACTTTATGTAATTCTTCTATAGCTGTTAGTTCTTCTCCATCTTGGGTATATACGATATTTAATAATCCATATTCGAAATAGGTTTTTATTAAGCTTGGGTTGGTTTTAGGTAGTGCGATTAGCTTGTTGTGACCTTGCAATCTTTGGGTTATATAGTTATAAGTTTTTTTATCTTGGTTCAAACGATCTCGATATGTGGTAATTTGTGAGGGTATGAACAAAGGGTCTTTTTATATTTTTGGTATAAATGGTTTCTCAAATATCCTATTTATGTTCATGTTCTGATATCTTTGTCCACTAACTTCTTTGCTAGTACCTGCAATTGTAGATTGATAAACGTTATGGGTTTTAAAGAGTGTCCCAATGTCTCCTTTTAGCTCTGAAATTTTAATGTCTTCCGATTGACATAGCTCTGGAATTTTAATGTCTTTCGATTGACATAGCTCTGCACACTGCTGAGTTAGCTGATTTGTAGCTTCAGATTTCAGTTTAACTTTATTAGTCTTTATCTTTTCTATTTCATTACCCATACTGCCCACTTTCATTGAAAGCATAGTTAAGGTTTTGAGTATCTTTTCTAAAGCATCATCTTCTATTATATCAGTCTATGTAGTTTTGTCTTGATATGTAATCTACAATAACATTCTTGTTAGTACTAATTACTTCAATTGTAAATGTCAAATTTAATATATTCAATACTAGTCTCCAAATCTCTTTTGTTATAACTAAATTTTGTATTTTCTTTGTTAGCCACTAGCGAACTTGGGTATTATCTGTTCTCACAATAAATTTGTTATATACAATATATGGTTCAAATGCTTATAAACATTCATATAGCGAACATAATTCTTTGCTATTTATTTTCCATTTTATTTCCGTTTCATTAAACGTACCTGAGTAGTATCTGCAATGATGTTCTAATTTTTTATTTTTGTACCTATATTTAAGTACTCCTCCATAACTATATTCACTTGCATCTGCTTCCACTATATATGTAAATT
>NW_025870160.1:0-1228 GCF_002878395.1 Capsicum annuum
CTCATTTTCCTGACTCTTTGTTTGATCCATGATGTCACTCTCTATATCCTTATTAGATACAACCAACCCTTTATTGGATTTGGTGTGATGTGGAAGACTAGTAGAATGCCACAAACCAACCACCTTAAACTAACTGAATCAAGATATAACAAATGTGTTAAATTTTAACACTTTCTCAAAATCTCTTTCTTTTCTTTTTTTTTTGAAAAGATCACCGAAACCTAAAAATAAGCCTACGTATCTCACTCCCGAGAGAGGAGAATAAGGTGTGTGTAGTTGGTGAAACTTTGACACAACATGGCCAATCAAACTCTTTCTTTTTTTTTCTTCAAAATTTAAGCAGAACAAAAAATAACAAATTGTCAAAAGAATTGACAAAAATCTTTTGGATTTTTCAGCTTCCTATACAAAATGAAACCTATGATTATCAAAGAAAAATCTTTTTGGGTTTTCAATTTTGAATTTCATACGAAAATAAAACTTAAAACTATTAAAAGAAAATCTTTTTGTAGTTTTCTTTTAAAGATGTATATGAAACACCTACTCTAAATGAAGAGTGAAGAATTATTTTAAATTTTTTTTAAATAAGATCATCGAACCCTAGAAGGATTGACTACATATCTCACTCCCGAAAGAGGAGAATCAGGTGTGCATAGTTCATCCAAATTAGACAATTAAACAATAATGGATAGAGGAAACCATGACTTGAGATATGAGACCAAGACCGACGATGAAAAGTGTCAATAAAATCTTTTTTTGAGTTTTTAATTTGACACTTTGCATAAAACTGATCCCAACAACTATGAAAGAAAAATTATTATGGTATTTTCGTTATATGAAATATACAAAAATTCTACCATCTTTTTTGAAGTTTTATTTTATAAAAACCTTCAATTTAAAAATTCTTTTATGAAAATTTTGAATTATGAATGTTTGATAAAGAGAAGAAAAGAAAAATATTTTTGACCTTTTTGGTTTTGAAAGATGAGTGCAAAAGGTAAATATCTTTTTGAATTTTTAGATTGTGGAAAACAAAAGTCATAAAGAACTCTAAAAACTATGAAACTCTCTTATTTTGACTCACTTTTTTCTTTTTTTTAAACCTTTTCTAGCATACACACACGATTTCCCCAAATCAGTCCGTTAAATTACCCTATTACCCTCAAAGATGCAACAATTAACATATAGGGATGCTTCAGGGGTGAGTCTCCTACAAATGACCAAATGA
>NW_025870161.1:0-1063 GCF_002878395.1 Capsicum annuum
TTTTTGACATTTAGTGTTAACTTTACTTTGAATATAGGATGAATATACGCATCTTGTTGTTGAGTATCGTAGTAGTCAGTCTCCTGAAAGTCAGGGTGACCCAATACCACAGCATGTACAGGAGGAGTTATGGACAAAAGCTGCGGGTCCTGCAAATAGAGGCCATTTCTACGGATACCACACAAAAAATTTCGGCGATAATATTAGGTGTTCGTTCGGCGCTGCATACTCTAGCTCTTCAGTTGATAGAGAAACCATTGAAAGACTACAAAATACGGTTTCTCAACTCACTGAAGAGCTTGATGAACAGAGAGAGAGGTTTGCTGAATAGAGAGAGAGGCAGAAGAAGACGGAAAAGGCAACAACATCACAAATCAAAATGCTGCAGCAGCAGTTCAGCTCTTTCATTCAGACTGCGGGGGTTATTCCTCTGTGTCCTGGTGATGCAGTTCGGGCTACAAAAGGTCTAGTCCCTCTGGATGATTTCATCACGGATGATGATATGGAAGACGAGGACGAATTCGATGATGATGACTTTTAGTTTTTTTATTTTTGTATGTGTTCTACTTTGAATTTAGATATTTTGTTGTTTGAAATTATTGTTGTAGTTTTTTCATACTAACTTTTGTTGAATATTTTGTATGTGTTGTACACTTTTGAAAGTATTTACATTTGGTTTTTGGTTGTTATTGCTGTTGTATTTGATTTGGTTATTGCTGTATTGGATTGTTGTTGTTGCATGCTGTATTTAGGTTTTGATTTTTTTTCCAGAAAAATCGACCACAAGTGGTCGATTTTTGAAAAAAAAAATTCCAGGTGGTCGGTTTTAAATAAATTAATTAATTAATTTATTAAAAAAACAACCACTTGTGGTCGGTTTTATATTAAATTTATTTATTTATTTATTTAAAAATCGACCATCGGTTTAATATTAAAATTAATTAATTTTTTTTCCTAAAATTATTTTTTATTTTTAATAAAATAATAATGAATTTTAAAAATATACATATTTTTTTAAAAAAATCGATCACTTGTGGTCGATTTTTAAAAAACTACTACTAAT
>NW_025870162.1:0-2476 GCF_002878395.1 Capsicum annuum
ATCTTGAGAATCACCCAATATCAACAACATGATCATCAACACCCAACAATACAGAAATCATACTTTATAATGAAAAAGAGGGTTTTTAAGCTTTATGGATGAAAGGGATTGATAAATCAACACACTGCATACCTTAGAAGGAAATATTCTTGATGATGAACGGAGGAATTTCTTTGAAATCGGTTCTTCAAGCTTAATTATGCAACCCTAGTTGTTTTTCTCTTTTAGTGCTCTTGGACGATAAGCTTTGAGATGATAATAGGGCTGTAATATGTTTAGAAGCTATATATTTCGTAGGATTAAGTTTAGGGACGTGTAAGGAGTGTTAAAAGACTTAATTACCTTTAAAATATCTCAAAACAGAGTGTTTTTATCACCTGGAATTGACTTAGGAGGCGCCCAAGTGATTACCTAAGCTATGTTAGGCATCGCCTAACCAATCACCTATGCTTGGGTTGGGCGGTGCCTAACCAATCTCCTATGCTTACTGTCTCTCACGAAAATGGGCATAACTTTTCGCTGGGGTATTGGATTAAGGCAAAATTGGTATCGTTGGAAAGATAATTCGATTCTCTACAATTTGGTGGGTCTAAATCAGCCAAAATACCACATTAATATCCAGTTATACTCGTTCAAAGATGACCCTTTCAAAATCAAACACTAAAACTTGATGGATTCAAAAACTCTTAGCTTGTATTACCTTAAGTAACTCATATGAACATGCTTAATGCATCATAAGATATCCAATCACTAGGATATTCATTGTAAGACATGTACTCAAGTATGAATCATAGGATAAGAGATTTCATATGTAGGAATACTTATTCACTTCCTTGCTTAGTAACATGCGGGGTATTTCAATATCTCCCCCTTAGGAGCATTCGTCCTCGAATGAGAATTTACTGAGAAGGGATACAAGATAATAGAGCCTGAACTGAACAAGAGAACTGAAACTTGATCTCATGACTGACATGATAAACATGTTGAACTCGTGTATATTTGATGCACGAACAACTGACACAGGAATGTATGACTGAGTATGAAACGGTTAATAGGTACCAAGTTTATACTAGAAACATGAACGTGAACTGAATAAGATTAAGGAGAGCTGTTACCTTGAGCTTGATCTGAATTGGAGGGGAAGAGGTAAGGATACTTGGTATGCATATCTGCTTCTGCTTCCCAAGTAGCTCCCTCATGAGACTGATTTCACCAAAGAACCTTGAGTAGAGGGACTTCTTTGTTCCTCAATCTACGAGTCTAATAATCTAAGATTTTGACTGGAATATCTTCATAAGAGAGCCTGTTCTGAATATCGATGCTCTGAATAGGGACAACAACTGCTGGGTCACCTATGCACTTCTTTAGCAAAGAGGCATGGAAGACTGGACGGACTGAGGCTACTTCTCAAGGCAACTTAAGCTCATAAGCTACCTTGTCGAAGCGACAAAGAATTCTGAATAGACCGACATACTAGGGACTGAGTTTTCCTTTCTTGCCAAACCTCTTCACTCCCTTCATAGGAGAGGTCTTAAGATAGAAATAGTCATTGACCTCAAACTCCAGATCCTTTCTACGAACATCTGCATAGGACTTCTGTCGGCTCTGAGCAGCCCGGAGTCTCTCTCTAATCAACTGAAATTTCTCTAAGGCGTCGAATACTAAGTCAGGACCTATGATTGAGGCCTCACTAACTTCGAACCAACCAATCAGAGATCTACATCTCCTACCATAGAGAGCATCAAATGGAGCCATCTAAATACTAGAATGATAGCTATTGTTGTATGCAAACTCAATCAAAGGCAAGTGGTTCTCCCAACTTTCCTTGAAGTCAATTGCACACGCCCTTACCATATTATCAAGAGTTTGAATGGTCCTCTCTGCTTGACCATCTTTCTGAGGATGAAATGCTGTGCTGAGATGGACTTGAGTACCGAGACCCTTTTAAAATACTTTTCAAAAGTGAGAAGTGAACTGGGTACCTCTGTATGAGATGATAGATAGTGGAACACCATGTAACCTAACAAACTCCCTGATATAGAGTTTGGCATAATCCTTGGCGGAATAAGAACTATAAATAGGAAGGAAATGAGATGACTTGGTCATTCTATCTATAATTACCCAGACTGAATCATGCTGATGACGAGTTCTAGGCAAACCCATCACAAAGTCCATGTTAGCTTCTTCCCACTTCCAAGTAGGAATGGTGAACTCTACCATGGAACTACTAGGTTTCTGATGCTCTATCTTAACCTACTAACATGTAGAGAACTTAGCCACAAAATCTGTAACATCTCTCTTCATCCCACTCCACCAATAGATCTCCCACATGTCGTGATACATCTTAGTGGCCCCTGGATGAATAGAGTATCGCGTACCATGCGCTTCTGCAAGTATTCGCTGCCTCAACTCATCTACACCTGGAATACATAGACGACCCTGACAACGAAAAACACCATCTCCCCCTTGGGAGAAA
>NW_025870163.1:0-5937 GCF_002878395.1 Capsicum annuum
AATAAGAGGAAAATGAAAAGAAAACATCAAAATCTGGCCATACAAACTTAATTAGCATGGAGATTTAAGCTACCTTTAGACAGGATTATAAATATGGGGGACTTTTCTTTTACATACTTTTTACGTAAAATTATCGATTCCTGTGGCCGTCTGGTCATGTAATATGATATTATGATTTGAAATTTATTTGAATATATAATTTTATGATATTATGATTTGAAATTTATTTGCATATATAATTTGAATTTTTTAAGTTGTGTTCTTTTTCATAAACATGAAAACTCAAAAATCGGGAAAACTATCAAAATTTCTTCAATTCTTACGCAATTCTACCAAATGAACAAACTATAGTCCATCATTGATCAACAAGACATATATCCTTAGGCACTTCATTGATAAATCACATATCTCTATGTTCCTTTTATGAATAAATATTTGTGATTAATTTTTTTTTAAATACACATAAACTTATAAAAGATCCACAAGTCAACAATAGTAAAAACTAATTATTCTTCAATTAATCTTTTCACATGATAAATACAATTTGTTAATGCTGAGCATGAGTCGTTGTTTGTAAAGTTTGAAATGATAAATCTTTTTTTACAATATAAATTTTTACGTCAAGTTTTATACCCTAAAACATTGAAATCATGATTTAAAATCCTAAAAAATGTTTTGTTGGAGAATTTAGGGCATGAAATTATGATTTCAAATCACATGTAAAAAATTAATTTAAAATAATGACAATTCATATCACACGTCCAATCGCAACCTTGGCTTGTCAACTACTGGATATGAATTCCTACCTTTTTGGTATTTAGGCTGCATTTATTTTTTTTAAGATTCAGACGTCCAAATCTGAATGCACATCTGAATGATTAAGATGTTGTCTCTAGATCTGAAAACTGAATGATTAAGACTATTTTTTTTCAACATTTGAATATGCAAAAAAAAATTATTTGTATATATATAAAATAAAAAATACAATTCAAATAAAAAATTAATTATATATTAGAAAAGTATGTAATTTAATACAACAAAATTATTATTTGATTCAAAAAAATATTTATGTTTGTTAGTGATAGTTTATAATGATGGTTGCAGTGACAATGAATGATGTTAGTGATTAATCATATTGGTGGTGATAGTTGTGATGTTTGGTATTGTAATGACTATTATGGTGGTAGTGATTGATAGTGGTGGTAGTTGTTGTGATGTCACTTTGTTTGATGTTAGTAGTTGGAGGTGTTGATTGTGATGCATGACTAAAAAATGAATGCATGATGGTTTATAATGTGTTGGTGCTAGTTGAAGATGTTGTTAGTTGTGATGGTGGAGAAAATTGTTAGTAGAGATAAATTGTAGGGATGATACTGGTTGAAGTGGTAGTAGAGGTGGCGTTATTAGTGACAATGGTGGTGGCGGCCGAAGAATGTGTGGAGGTTGTGATGTATTAATGGTAGTTAGCGGTGGTGCTAGTTGTGATAGATAAGTGATTGACTGGCAGTGGTTGATGATGGTGGTGCTGTTGACGACGGTGGTAGCGGTGAATATAATTAGAATAATAGAGGTAGTAGGTGTAATAGCAATTGACAATAATGGTTGGTAGCGATATTTGTTATCAATGGTGGTTGTGATGGTGGAGTTAGTTGGTTGTGGTGGGTGGTGGTTGACAATGGTGGCGGTGGTAGGAGTGGTTAGTGGTGGTGACTGATGATTATGAATAGAGTGACGGTGAATATTATCCAATACTAGAATACCTCTTCAGACCTATTAAGACTTGGTTCTAAATCTGAATGAATAAGACCTATTCAGACCTATTAAGAGCTAAAGTTATAATAAAAAACAAATGCACTTAATGGTCTGAAGTCTGAACCATTCAAATTCAGACCTCCATTAAGTGCAAACAAATGATGCCTTAGTAGTTAGTCACTTAATAATATTACCTGTAGACACGTAATTGAGTCCCTTCACAACTTAGTTTCATTATTTACTCCGTCTTACCACGTATCCTATCCGCGTGGTAATTTTTCCACAAGAAAAAAAAATAAAATAAATAACCACTTCATCATTTTATTTATTTATTAATTTATTTTTGTCTTTATTCAAATAACAAATCCAAATAAATTTTATTTTATTTTATTTTAAACATCCCAATAACCTCTCTAATAAAATTAGGACACCTCACCCCTCACCTAACCACTATACCCCTATCCCACCAACCTACTAACGTGAACCCCCTCACATTTCTTCTCCAAAAAGCAAAAAAAGGGATATACATACAGAGGAACCTTCCAGGAAAAATACCAGGGGGACACCACTTTAAATACTCTCACTCAGCATCACTCATGGGGAGGAGAAGGATCTTCACAAAAGGAAAAAGAGAGGCACATATAAAGAAAAAACACCCACAGTAGAAGCTAGACTCCATTTTTGTCTTTCTTTGTCTTTCTTCTCTAACGTCTACACGCACTTACTAGAAAACACACATACTCAGTTAAGAAAAACAAAAATGGTGAACGATTGATGGAGATCTGGCGAAAAGTGTAGAGAAATCAATGTTTGATGGGGTCCGCTCGTCACCTTTGAGTTCTTCCGACGAACTGGTCGCTGGAGCTAGCTACAAGTTGTTCGTCTGCCTGATAGGTCCCAAAACCTCAAGGTTTCTCATCAATTTGATGTCTGGGTAGATTTGGACAGAAAAACAATAGGAGTCACCGGAGTCCCTCTTTCTTAGTCAGTTTCTTCTGTTGTCAGCTCACCAGAGCTTAAATTAGACTAATTTTTAGTCTCTATTGTATTGTTGGGGAATTCGGGTTAGACTGTCTTTGGGATTCTTTTTGATATCGTGCTTTGCGGGGTTTTCATAATTAAATCATGTCAATATTTGGAGTTTGGGTTTCATATTGAAGTTTTCCATTTGTTCTCAATCTGTTTAGGTTGGATTTTTCTATACTGATTTCGGTTCGTTCGTCGTTGGGGTTCTTGTTCAAGGATTTCGGTCTCGAATTTCTCTATTATTATCAAGAAAACAAGTGCTATTGAGGTTCATTTCCTTAACCCGCTCTCTTTTATTTATTTTGGTTTATTGGATTGTCTTTGATTATGTGTGATGTGATTATGTTTTGTTGGATTTTTGTTATGTTGATGTTATGATCATGATGCTTGGTGATTCGATTGGGTGGTTTGAGGAATAAATTTGATCACTTTTTAATGGTTTGATAAAAAGGAAGTTGGGGGTGGAATTGAAAATTGACGAAAAGGTTAGCTCCGAATCAATTTTGATTCATTGTGATGTTGAACATAAATGTCGTCGAATTGGCTAGGCAAAAATATTTAGGTACGGATAGGTAAAATTTAGGAGTGATGTGTTGTTGAATGCGTTGAATGTTTAAATGTGTGTTAATATTTTTTTTTGTTTATCTTATTTAATTTAGATGTATTAATTCGGCCGGGAAATGACCCGAGGTATTTGTGTTTATTTTATTGGGGAATGCCCCAAAGTATTTTGTAGTCGGAGGACCTTCGTGAAAAAGGCCCAAGGCATTGGGTAAGGTATTGGAGTTTAACTTAGGATTAGTGTAGGATTAGTTTAGAATAGGATTTATATTTTTCATATTTTTTCATTTTGGACTATATAATTGGACTGTACACTATATTTTGGGATTCGTACGTTTGGTTTATTTGATTGATTTTTTTTATGTGCTTTGGGTGGTTTATACATTCATAGTGTTAAATTAGCCGATACTCTCCACCAAGAGACTGTGGTTAAACCATGGTATCAAGGGGTGCCTAACACCTTTCCCTCGGTCAACAAAATTCCTTAGCCGGAATCGCTGTTCGCAAATCAGTTTTAAAGAGTCAAATTGTTTCAAAAAGGATTGTCCAAAGGTGACTTGGCACACCGGATTATGCCAAGTGGTGACTCTGAGTTTTGAATGTAAACATAAATTTTTTTAGTACAAATCTTTATTTTGTCACTTTAATAATAAAACCCTTTCGGAACTTAAAAATTTATCTTTGGAGTTAAAAAAAAGGGGTGTGACAGCTCTGACGACTTTCCTGGGACTATTTTTCAGAATTCGAGCTTATTTTTGGAGTTGTATCGGCTTAGTTTGACATTATGGGTGTATAAACTTTGTTTGTGTTATTTTTTTATCACTGTTGTACGTCTACGTACTCTTTGTTTACAGTTTTTTATGTGTTACTGCTTTATATCTGGCATCATTTGCATAACCTGAGTCAATTCTTTTTGCAACAAGTCTCGGAGTACACGTCATGTACACGAACTCTTGTTGAGTCACCTTTATTTTAAGAGGGGGAGCCGTCGAACGTATGGAATGGGTGGAAAGCTGTTGTAGCCACTATCGATCATACGCTCCCCCGAACAGCCTTGTTAGTAAACCCCAGCATAGGTCAGCTTTTAGGTTATGCTTATGTGCATCATATTGAGACCTAGCGGGGCCTACTTGGTCCTTTATAGGAGACTCATTTCTAAAGAATTCCTACATTCTAAATGTTTCATCTTTGAGGGTGATGTGGTCATTTGACGGACTGATTTAGGAAAAGCATGTGTTAGAAGTAAGGTGTGTTTGAAAAAAAAAGAGTCAAAAAGTGTTTCGTAGTTTTAGGGTTCTTTATGGCTTTTGTTTTCTACAATTCAAAAAAAAAGTTTTTTCTTTTTACTTTTTGCACTCATTTTTCAAAAATAAAAAAACATCAAAAAGATTTTCTTTTGTTTTCTTTAGCAAACATTCACAATTCAAAAATCCCAAAAATATTTTTTTTTTACGATAGGAGCTTTATATAAAAGAAAATGCAAAGAGATGGTAGAAGTTTTGTTCTATTCATATAGCAAAAAATACCAAAAAGATTTCCCTTTCATACTTGTTGGTGTCATCTTTATTTTACGTGTCAAACTGAAATCTAAAAAAAAAAAAAGATTCTATTTGCATTGTTCATCATCTGTCTTTGGTCGTGTCTCTCAAGTCAGGGTTCAGTTCATTATTCAATCCTTAATTGTCCTATCTGGATGAATTACGCATACCTAATTCACGTCTCTCGGGACGGGATACATAGGCAACCCTTGGTGGGTCCGGTAATCTTTTTAGTTCGGTCGTTGTCGTAGTCCTAGTTAAGGACCAATTTCTCCTTAGTTAAGTATCTATTAATGGTCATAGCCCTCTAGGATGAGTCTTCTTAGCATTCTCATTCAGTGATTTCGAGTTATAGGTCAGCCTGTCCCTGTGTCACGTGACATCTCTTTGTGTCAGAATCCTGAGGGTCGGGAATTCTTTTTCCCTTATTGAATCATGAGTCATAATTTTGTGTGTTGTTATAGGATGGAGTCATCCACGGGGTCTAGAGTCTTAATGGTTTCCAAAGTGCCCAAAAATTTAATCAAATGGTGGGGTATGCTCAACTACTCTAAAAGGCATGAGATAGAGAAAGCATTAGGCAATCTTACATCGCTGTTGAATATCACGCCCTGACCAGATCTAATAGAGGCCGCATCGACCTTCTGGGATTGAAATAGCTTGGTGTTTAGGTTCGGAGATTGTGAAATGATGCCTACCCTAGAAGAAATATTCGGTCTGTTTCATTTACCTTATATCGATAAGAAGTTAGTCCTAGCTCGAAATCATTCTAGTAGGAGATTTCTCGAGCTTTGCGGTTTGAAAGTTAATGAACACCTAGGGTCCCTGAAACAATCTTGGATTTCCTTAGACTATTTGTTCGCCAGATTCGGGTCTCCAGAAGGTTTTGATTACTTTTGGGATGAATTTTGTACTACCAAAAAGAATTGGGAGAAACGACGTTTTGAGGTTTTCTGTTTGGCATTGTTAGGTACTTTAGTTTTCGCATTAGATGAAAGACATATCAACTACCATTTACAATCAGTAGTGATGGCTTTGTTCAAGATAAAGGATGGAGTCA
>NW_025870164.1:0-2008 GCF_002878395.1 Capsicum annuum
ATTACAGAATAATAATTTATTTAAATTATATTTCTCTATAAAATTACGCACCAATTGAAAAAAACCTTATGCTATTGGCACATAGGCCTTATGCTATGTTTATTGAGTATCCATTAATAATGTGAAAAATATTCTGATTTTTCTATATGTTAGAAATAGTGGTTTCAACATGCCACTTATTTGATATTAAATTCAAAGTTAAGGATATTAAAGTATTTAAAAAAATTATAAGCTCAGATTGGAATTTTTTTGTACTTTTTTTGGTGGACATATCAAAGGTTCTAAAACAAAGTCCTTTGTTTTCTCATTAATTACACACAATACCATTCAAGAAATTTACCATGAATGCCACTACAGGTGGCTCTCTAGCCTTGCATCCTTTCCACAGGTGGGCCCTCTATCATCTATTTTTTATTTTTTTTGAAAAGATATAATTATTCTATAAAGATTGTATTTCTCATTGTATTTAGGATTTTTTTTTTAAAATCATTGTATTTAGGATGAAGGTGAGCATCTACATGCTACTTTTATTTAGGTTATATAAATTTTTTTGAAATATATTATATTTAAGTAAATTGATTAATAAGATAATAATTTATTGTAATAATTAATATGATAAATATAATTAAATACATTTTATTCTTTATTTACATTTCATGTCAAATATATAATTTACTTTCTTCCTTATTTGTTTCATGAAATACAAGTTTGCCTAATTTAAAATTTTAGTGTAAAATTAATAAAGCTAATTTAATAAAATAATTTTTTAATAAATATTTTTTAAAAATTTGTGTCAAGTCAATATGTACCAACAAATAGAAACTAAAGAAAAATACCTAACAAGATTTTACTTATATAATGTTAAACATAATTCGTTACGAAATAAAATAATTGGTTATTTTTTAATTAACACTTTGAACATTAATTATTTATTGGATTGTAGTTAATTTAATCACCTCAAAGTCAAAGCAAAAATTTGTAATATTTCATTTAAAAAAAACTTAATATATAAAATATATTTTGCTCATATAACTTATTTGATAGTATCACTTAATTATAATAGAAGAAAAGTATCATAACTCACAAAAATTTAAAACTTAAATTATTTTACAAATATAATTGGTTATCAATACCACAAAAATTTGGGCAAGAAAATTAATGTATATTATTTAAAAATTAAATAAAAATTATTATAAATTATAGTAGTTAACAACTTAAATTATCTAAATACATATTAAAAGTATGATTGATTGTCTATATTCTATTTGTGTCATATAGATTCAGACAAAAATAACATATGTTGAACTCGTGCTAAATCCCGGATGAATTTTAGAATATATATGCAATCTTCTTTTAATTTTTTTTTTTTGTTTAAATACATTAAGATTGAAATGACAAGTTCTAATACAACACATCAAATAGTGTATAAGAAATAATATTATTATGAATAATACCAACATTACTAATACAGGCATTAATAATGCAAACATTACTAATACATTCTATTCAAAATTATTTTTATACACTCTAACAAATGACTCCTACGTTTCAATGAAAAGAACATATACAAAAGCAAATTTTGATAAAAACATTTACAGAAATATGTTTTATTGTGTTCTCAAAGTCAAATAGCTTAAATTTAAAACTTATAGTTTTTTTATATATATAATTTTCAAAACACTTAAAATTTAAATCTAAAATATTAATTTAATTTTAACTTCAAAGAATAAGTTGACAAATAAAAAAGAAAGAGAAATGAAAACAAAGGATGTTTATGTCGGCTTAGTGGGGGAATACAATGCAATTTTAACCTATTAGTTACAAGTTACAATCCACATGTAATGTAATATGCAATAACTAGATAATCATTTATCTTTTTCAATAACTATTTCTCTATTTCATACAATAGGTGTCAAGTCTTATGTATCAATTTTAATCTCATATTTTATACTTAATGTAGTAAATTTCAGTCATATAATTAAACATCTGAACTTCAAAATGCATAAAA
>NW_025870165.1:0-1121 GCF_002878395.1 Capsicum annuum
CCCACTTGACAGTCTTATTAATATCTCTTCCAAACCAAATATATATGTATCACTTGGGCAAAGTGTAATTTTGTGGATTAAAAAAGATCCATAAAATCTCGCCCTTCAAGCTTCCTTGATCCCACTTATGTAGATATTTGATGATGCATGAACAAGCTAAAACATCTTTATTTCTTTGTAGAGAAAAGACATTTCTTCCCCCTGAACTTGTCCTCCAAACTCACTTTAATACTTAAACTTAACTTTCGTTTATTTATCCCCCCCTTAACATCTTTAAAGTGTATTAATTTCACTCTTTGAAACTGAATATCACTCTCACAACGGAGAGCGTGCACACACACAGATAAATCGGCGCCACGTCACTGCCACGCAAGAAAAGTATTTTTTAAAAATAATTTCATATATATATATATATATATATATATATATATATATATATATATTTAAAATATTTTTTTCACATACATTCCTACCCACCTGCCCACCCTCACCCCCACCCTTACCTATCCCGCCGTCACCTGTCATCTTCAATATTGCCCATGTATGGATTCTTCATTTTTGGGTTTCAAATTTCAATATAAACTAGCTAAATTCATACCAATCAAACTCAAATTTCAACCACAACTTCACAACATCATTAGAAAATCTCAGAATCAATTTGGAATCAACCATGAATTCAACAAACTCACTTTTTTTTTTTGTCTTCAAGCTTTTTAAAGGTTCAATAATGGTGGATACAAAATTAAACTAGTAAAATTCATGCCAATCAAACTCAAATTTCAGGTACAATTTTACAACATCATCAGAAAACTTCAATAATCAATTTCGACATCAATCTCATCTTGAATTCGACGAACTCATTTTTTTTTGTCTTCAAGCTTTTTCAAGCTTCAACAATGGCGGATACAAAATTAAACTAGCAAAATTCATACCATCAAACTCAAAATTTAAGTACAACTTTACATCATCATCAGAAAACCCCAATAATCAATTTGAACATCAACCATGAATTCGACACTCATTTTTTTTTTCTTCAAACTTTTTCAAGGTTCAATAATGGTGGATACAAAAGGAAATCTCATAAATCCAACAACAGATTTCTTGAAAATTCACATAAGTAA
>NW_025870166.1:0-5010 GCF_002878395.1 Capsicum annuum
ACTAATTCTATTTAAATATTTGTTTTATTGAAATATACGACTATTTTATATATATATATATATATATATATATAGTATAATTTTAGGGCGAATTCGGAGGTCGAGTCTCAATTGATATCTTTTGGATACGGATTTGGCTCATCCTGCGATTATCCATCACACAAATTATCATAGATATAATAATCTAAAGGAATTTCATAAACAGCAAACTTAAGCTCCTAATTAGGAGTTTCATAGCAATTACTTCATAATTACCTAAAATAACAACTTGTATTTTGTATTTTATTAAAATGTTGGTACTAAAATACATATACAATGAGATTTACTGTCATTCTTTTATTCAAATTAATTGAGTTAAATAAGGAATAATTATCTCATGTATTTAAAGAAGTAAATTATTTTCAATAAATTACTCTTATTTAAAGCAGTATATTTCTTTTCCATAAATTACTCTTATTTAAACTAGTAGATTCCTTTTCTAAATCAAACTAGTAGATTCCTTTTTCAAGTCTTAAGAGTATTATCTTCCTGATCTTCAAAATTTCAAAATAAAGCATCATTACAGTTTTTTTCTCTTTCGCTCTCTTATATCTCTAACATTTTTTTCTTGTTAGTTTTTTTTTTTTATCTTTTTTTATCGTTTTATTTTTTATTTTGATTTCTTGTTGTTTTTTGTTTTTTCCTTTCCACTTTAATTTATATTTTCTATTTCTCTTCTCTTTTTCCTTTTTTCGTTGTTTTTTCTTTTTCGTTTTCTTATTCTTTTCCTTTCTCAAATTTTTTCTTTTTCTTTTCCTATTTTCATTTTCTTCTTCTTTTTTTCTATTTTCATTATTTATTTATTTATTTTTTCACTTTTTTTTTACATTTCTATTTCTAGCTTCTATTTCTCTTCCTTTTTTATGTTTTGGATTTTTCCTTTTCGTTTTTGCCTTTTTCTATTTTTTTTTTGTTTTCTTACTCTTCTGTATCTAGCTTTATTTTTAAAAGATAAATATCTACATCACATATACATATTCAAAAAATATACAAAATAAATAGATATACAGATCTGCATATATATTTATAGTACAAAACATACATATGTCCCTGCATATGCATTTACAGAAATACATATCTGACTCATATGTATATATAAACATATAAAACACAGAATCTCTATAACAAAAATGACAACAATATGCATATACACATAGGTAATTAAAAAATATATGATACATATCTTAAACATTAAAAAATATAAATAAATACATATGTTATCCTCTAGAATGACATAGAATAGTTCGAAGACAAATTCAACACCGTAGAAAAATACATATGGATATGCATTTGTATATATAAAATACAAAAACATGCACATGCCCCCAAAAAATTTATAATACATTTGCCTAATTGCACTTGAACTTTACATTTATTCTTCTCCATATAGACACCACAAATATTGTTATGACAAAAAATCTTGTACAACTCCTTTGATAACATAGCCTTAATACATTCTTCAATATCATTGACGGTGTGACATTCAATATACGGTGCAAACCTTGAAAGTACTTTTGTCATTAATATATGATCACGTGACACCTATAGAACAAAATAATGACATAAATCTATATAATAAATAATACAAAATACATAGTATGCATATGTTTTCTTTTACATGATACATATTACATTACAAAAAAATACATATAGCTCTGCGTATATATTTATAGAATAGATATCTGATCCACATGTAGATACCATACAAAGAATATAAATATGACTCTGATATGTACATACGAAATACATATCAGATTCCTATTAAGCAAATGCATATTTTAAAATAGTAAAAAAACATCTATACTTGATATGTATTTGTAAAGGAAAATTAACTATATAAATTTATTAGATTAGTTATTACAAGTTATAGCAAAACTTTTAACTTTTCAAGTTATAGAAACTTTCATTTAAAAAAAAAAAAAAAATTGTTTTGTTGAAAATACAAAAAAGTAATTAATGAAAAAGGAAAATAAAGATTTAATACAATTAATATACAATTTACCTTCCTTAAATATAGTTAACCTTAATTACAAATATTTATCCACCCCCAAATATCTCTAACCGTTGTTTTTCGTCCTATTTTAATGCTTGCATTAAGAGTTTCCATCTTCATACACGACCTTCGTCTTTGTACACGATTAATTTCTACCAACAAACAAAACACCATAATTTCGACATCAACAAATTGCCGAGGATTGTAATTAGAAAGAAAAGAAAAAAAAAGTATTTCTTTTGATAACAAATATGAATTCTGTTAATTTGCATTCAATCGTGATATGTCTTGGAGAGAGATGAAATTTGTCAAGTTTGTTAAATTTTTTTATGAAAATGGATATTTTCCATTCAAAATGAATTTACAGATTTTTTTTTTGTTTCTTCAATTCTTTATTGTTACATCGTAGAATTTTGTACGTTTATCAATTGCATGAAAACTAAAATTGTTGTTTAAACTGGGATACCGAGGGACTTTGGAATTGATGGGATTATGTATGATGCAGCAACAAAGTACTACGGATTAGTAGAAACAATCGCATCACAACTGATAATAGACATATCGAACTAAAAGGTCAAGCGTAAGCAGGTAAAAACGATTGTGCATTTTTAGTGTATTAAATTGGATATTATAGTTGTATGTAATTTGGGTATCTGTTTTTTGAGTATTAATTTTTCTTTTTAAATTTAACAGGTACTATTTGATTTGTGTAGTGGAGGACTGTACTTGATTTCTTCGTTCTGCCAGAATTAACAAATCAAAGATTTTTAAGATAAGAAAGTATTGTAACATTCATACAAGCTCAATGAAAGATCAAGTTTATGCAAGGAATCAAGGGATGACAAAAGTAGTAGCCGGACTAATTTTAACAAAATCAAAGATTTCAAAATCACCCGATAGTAATGGTATATTTAGATTAGAAAAGTAGTATTATTGATTTTTTTTTTGTTAAATATCTATTGTATGTGACACCAAAATATATGACAATGGATATTAATGAAAATACTGAACAATCTTTTATTTGTGTTGTCATATAAGATTCTACATACAAATGACTTATTCTTATATAATTGTTTTTAGTGTATGAAACTAGTATAGTACACAATACAATATACTTGAATTGTTTAATAAATTACATTGAAACCAATTTATATACTCATTTCATACTTAAATAATACTTTTTTTGGAGTTCTCAATGTATTAAGTTGATGTTAAAATTGGTATCCATGAAGTTTCGCATATATCACATTTGTATTGAATGAGTTTTATGAATGTGACAATCGATAAGAAAAATTATGTTTTATTTTGCATAACCTTTGTAGTGTATGTAATGGACATTACATGAAAAAATATCACCATAAATATTGAAAATAAATTAATTGATAATTGTATAATGTCAAATAATTTTTCATTACAATAAAAAAATAATCAGTATTAACCATGATTGATATTGGTGTTTGACGAGTTTTCTTAACTTACTTTAATATTGTCAAGAAAGCCATCACAATATTTTATTTTTGATCTTATGATTATCAATGGTACATTTGTTGAAAAGTAAAACTTTAGCAAATTACTTCTCGCTTTAGAAGATAAAAGTGGGTTAGTGCCATTTTTAACCGAATATATTTTCGTATTAATATGAAAAAATTGTTACTCAACCTATTTTTATTCAATTCATTTTTTAACCCATTAATTAATCATCACTATGCTAATTTAAGGTATAAGTAGAGAATCAACATAATAAAGTAGACGAATTTTACGATAGGATGAAAGTAAAATCATTAAGCAATTTTATTTAGCGAAAATATACAAATTATATTCTCAGCATACTATGACTGTCCATTTCATTTTAGGTAAAAATGTCTGATTGAAAATTAAGTTTAAGGAATAAAGCAAAGATTTTCAAACATATACAAGCAACATATAGAAAATATATGCAAATTAAAGTTCGTTAATTGTAATTTTGAATGAACAATGGTAAGAGTTTCACAGGTATTTTCAATTTTTTTTCTTGTAGTAAAAGAATGAACTTTTATATCAACGAGCCTCAACAAATCATCACCTCACTAGTGACCGTTTAAACATGAGAATATTTTTTCAAAAATTCTTTTTCACTTTATTTTAAATATAGCTTTAAATTGGTGTTTGACCTAGAGAATTTCAAATATATTAAAATTATATTTAAAAAATAAAAATAAGTAAAAAAAATTTAATTGTTTTCACTTTTTTTATTTTTATCTCTCTCACAAAAATTCAAAATAACCTCAATTTATATTTATGATCAAACACAATTCCAATTTCAACTTTAAAAGAAATTAGTAATTTTTGTAGATCAACACCTATTAATATTAACAATAAAATGCGAACGTTGTGTTAGATAATTTCAAAAAAAGTAAAGCTATTTGTGATAGATTAAAAAGAAAAATATCTCACAGGACACAATACTAATTATCAGCTTGAAGACTGTTGTTTTTGACATATATAAAAAGTAAGTAAAAAAATATTAAAGTTAAGTTAAGTTAATTATTAAAGTTAATAAAAAGTAAAATATCAATTCTGAATTTTAAAAAAATTTGTTTACCATATATGACTCCTTAAATTGTGAACAACTTTAATACATAATTATTAAAAAAAAAATACATTGATACCAATAATATAACTTTCCATAATTATCCAAAACTTTAATTAAGAGTGATAAATGTTAAATGCTAAAAATAAGGAAATAATATAAATAATAAATATTAGATAATTGATTTTTGAATATATAATTAAAATATATTTTTTTTTAAAATTTTCCTATAGCTTGTAATTATTTCTTTAGTCTAGTAATTATTGAAAAGTTTTGCTATAGCTTATAATTAATAATCTAATAAGTCTATTTAGGATAATTTTCATATTTATAAAATACAAAATAAGCTCGTATAAATTAATACAACAACAACAACAACAACAACAAAAAACCCAGTGTATTCCCACCT
>NW_025870167.1:0-2900 GCF_002878395.1 Capsicum annuum
GCAACAGTTTGTACTATCATCCTCCATTGGTAAAGGCTCCAAAGTTTTGCAGTCGCTCGATTCATCATCTTCTTCCTCCTCATTAAACTTTTGCTTCTTCACCTCCAACTCCAAATCAAATCTGAATCGCAAGATTCCAATAATTCACTCGAGAAATCATCATTCGTCTCAATTCTGATCTCAGCCGGTGTCCGTTGCGGCAGCGACAACTGTGACGGCGGCACTGACGACATTATTAGACTATTTCACCATTATGACAACACTATAAACTCGCCTCGACTACAATGGCGGGATGGAAGAACTAGCTATGGCCAGTGGCATATATTGTTGTAAGAGAAGTTACAGAGTAGCAACTAAGCAAGCATTAGAGCAGACTGAAAGGATACTACAATTAACGGTGATTATCTAAGCATTTATCTCAAAATCCAATAACGCTGAACACCAATCAAGAACTCAAAAGATCTTTAGTCTTCCTTCAAAAGATCCAATTTTTCTCGCACCCTTTTCGACTTAACACCAAACCCACCTCTAATTCTATGGAATTCAATGATCAGAGCTTATATAAGAGCAAATCAGCATCAAGATTCCTTGAAAATGTACAGTTTAATGGCGAAAAATAAGCGGATTGAGCCGGATAAGTATACGTTTACATTCGTGCTGAAAGTTTGTATAGGGTTATCTAGTTTTGAAAAGGGTGTAAAGATTCATGAAGAGGTAGTGAAAAGGAATCTTGAAAATGATGTCTTTATTGGGACTGGATTTACTGATATGTATAGTAAAATGGGTGATTTTGGTTAGTGCTTTGAAGGTGTTTGATAAAATGCCTGAAAGGGATGTTGTTGTTTGGAATGCAATGATTTCTGGGTTTGCACAGTGTGGAAGGGCAGTTAAGGCTGTTGAACTTTTCAAGAAGATACAAATTGTTTGTGAAATTAGTCCTAGTTCGGTTACGTTGTTGAATTTGGTTCCTGCAGTTTGTAGATTAAGGGATGTGTAGGTGTATAAATGGTTATGTGTATAGGAGAGCGTTTCCGGCTTCGGTTTATAACGCGTTGATTGATGCGTACGCGAAATGTGGTTATGATAATGTTGCTCGATGTGTTTTTGATGAGTTGAGTGGGAAAGATGATGTTTTGAAACAAGAAGCACAAAGGAAACACGAAACAAACACCAAATCAGTCCATAAGTTTGAAGAACTGAGGACCCCTTTGGTGACCACTCTCGGATTCACTACAACAATAATGAAAACACAATAACAACAAGATATTGAAGGTGTAAATACATCAAAAAAGCAACATTATGGCGAGATGGACAACAATAACAAGATAGGAATAACACACGATTTTACTAACAAGAGATAGAAACGGTTACAAGAACACAAACTACTACAAGATTACAATAAAAGTAAAGGGATAGTTAGATAGACTTAATGAAGGTATAATCTTAAGAACCCAAGATCATATTCCACTCTTGGATCCTTAACACTACACACAACATTTACCTATCTCTTACAAAGACACAAGGTCGGAATCCACCTCCCAAGCATCACGTTTCCAAGCCATGAGATCAACAAGAGTGATTCCACACTCTCTATGCCTAATTTCGGTTTTGGTGACTCAAGGATAGAGGACTTGTGTTTCTTCGTGTTTCAAGACTTAAAAAATCATGAATAATCTAAGTCTAAAAGCCCTACATGTTCTATTTATACTAGGTTACAAATAAAATACAAAATGCCCTTTTAAGAGCTAGGCTCCCTTCAAGTGTATTTAGGGGCTGCCTTGTTGTGTTCCAAGGCTCCTCTTTACACTCTAAGTGTGAGATTAGGGTCGGTTTGGTGTGTTTTAAGCCCTTCACTCACACACTCCAAGCCCCGGATTCATTACATTCTCACATGCATCCATCTTCGTGGACGTACTTGTATCATCCTCCCCTCCTTAAAAAGTATTCGACTTCAAATCCATGCCTTGCAAAATCAAAGAGAGACAAACAAGCACACTTCCTCATGGCATGAGGGTTAGGATTAGCAAAAATAAACAATAATGTCATGCACTCAAAACATTCAAAATAGCCCACACCAAAAAAAAGAAATCGAGGACCCTTTGAGTTCAAGTCTCGGACAACAACAAATCTTGACATGCCAAGGTGGTTCATATTTGACATATAACCAAGAGTTCTTAGTGTTAAACATTATGAAGCCATCGAAAAATTCACAAAGAACTTGTGATGGCACCCAAAGAGTGGCCACCTATCTCGGGTTGTCCTTGGTTGGGGGTGTGGGTCGGGTTTGTGCCCCGTATGGTTCAGGGCCTATAAAGGGTGGGTTGCGCCTCTCTCTATCAGCTATAGATTTTAGTGCAGTTGATTAGCGGTTCACTCTTAAGGTTTGGTATCAAAGCGGAGGTCACGGGTTCGAATCCTTCTTACACCATGCGCAGGTTCGAGGACGAACCTTTCCCAAAGAAAGGGGGAATGATGGCACCCAAAGGGTGGCCACCTATCTCGGGTTGGCCTTAGTTAGGGGTGTGGGTCGGGTTCGTGCCCCGTATGGTTCAGGGACTATAAAGGGTGGGTTGCGCCTCTCTCTATCAGCTATAGCTTTTAGTGCAGTTGGTTAGCGGTTCACTCTTAAGGTTTTAATGATACACTGCTAACTTGGAGCGTATCAAATCCGCCACAAAATCAGTCCAAACACACTACAATTCCGAGAGCTTGAAGAAAACAACTCCAATATGTGAAGACAACAACAATCACGAAATTTTGAAGGAATACCAACACCAAAACAGTAGCTACACAAGGAGAACAAGAAGATAACAATAACATTAAACAATGGTTCAACAACACAAGATGATAGATTACAAAGAGTACAATGTTAACAACAAGAACAACAAATGGCAGTAACT
>NW_025870169.1:0-32995 GCF_002878395.1 Capsicum annuum
AAACTCCTAGCTATACAAATTCTCAATAGATAGAGTTTTACCATAAGTGAGACTTCTTCTTCAATTCTAACTTGTTCCTTTTAATTTTTATAGCCAAACACCAACTCTTCAATTTAGCACAAGGTTTATTCCTATGAGATTATCAGAATTACCCATTATGTATTCTTTTATTTTTGCACCCTTGTCTTTAATCATCAGTTATCTTGTTAAAAGCTTAGCTATTTGAGACAGTACATCTTTGAACCATCTTAACTGACATATTTTATTCAAATTGTCAATCATCAAAACTGCACAAAACCCAACAAAATATAATCAAGACGATTGACACCCAATTTTGGCCCTCTATGCTTAAAAGTAATGTCTTCACACTTTCTGATCATTAAAGGACACGAAATATAATTATCACACATTATTTTACAATTGTTTACAAATTATTAATAATCATTCTTATTTTAGAATTTTATCAATTTATTATCATATTTTTTACTTTTCATAATTTATTAATAAGTCTCCTTATATTAGGATTTTTATCAATTCATTATCGTTTTAACATTTTCATAATCATCAACACACGTACATAAAATAACATCATATTTTATTATAATTAAAATGCATCATATTTTCAAGTTGATTACGTCTCCAATTTTCTTTATATTTTTCTATAATTGCATATCGAACCTATATTTTGTACATTATGAATTGGGTCAATGAAAAAACTTTCGTCGGTTTTTGAGGCCTTTCTAAATAAAAAGACGGAGATTATGTATACAAATACGTAACAAAATAAATAATTTGGGTGATCAAGAAATTTTTATGATATCTCGAAAACACAAATATTTAACAATTCGTATCTTGGTAAAGCAATTTAGAATGGCTGATAAATCAAGCAACCACTTCGTAGCCATGGCACATATAAAACTTAATCTGAGCCCACTTTATAACAAAAATAAATAATTCGGGTGATGAAAAATTATTTATGATATCACGACAACACAAAGTTTAACGATTCGTATCTTGGCAATGTGATTTAGGATGACCGATAAATCGAGCAACCATTTCATAGTCATGGCACATCTAAAACTTAAAATCTAAGCCCACTTTATAAAAAAACTCTATTTTATATATACATCTACATAACAAAATTCTATTTTTTATACATACATCTATATGTTCATTTTCACACATATTTTGTACATTTTTATATCTCTTTACATATTTTTATATACATATTTAACAATTGATTTTATTTATGAACTTAATATACATATAACTTTTTAACATTATTTATATTTTAAAATAAATAATTTTTGCCTTCTCCTTTGTTGATAAATTTAGTCTAACCAGGTATCACATTTTGTGGATCCTAAAGGATGCGAAAACCCTTTCCTTTGGGATAATTTCAACTCCTACCTAGAATCTAAGCCGATTTTCACAAACTAAAACATAAGTCACACATGTTAATATTTAAATAGGTTTTCATATTTTTCTAAAAAAAATTAGGTAGCGACTCTGTGCAAAATTTAATTCCTTTAGAGTTCATAGGTCATGTTTTGTTCAACCTTCACAAAAACAGGGCATGACAAAGATAAGTAAAGATGAGGTTGTAAACCTAAAAGAGATAACCAAAAGCTCTAAGGCCACTGGAATACAAGCAAAGTTAATGAAACTAAAGGGAGCTTTATTACGTGTATAAATGATTTTCAATATGAATGATATCTTTCTTTGCACGAGACTACTAATCTCATTGATCTCTTAATTAAGAAGCGAGGGAAGAAAATCAAAAATTAAGAGACATCTCAAAGCAAGATAAGCCCAACAACTGATGGACATGGCCACCTGCCTCACTTGTTGTTTATTAGAAAGGTAACACATTTATTTACTTTTGTAACAATGACATAGTTATTTACAAATTCTACTCTATAATCATTTCTTGAAAACAAAGGTTTTTGTGGAATGCACATATTGTAGGCTTATGCTTCTTGATGTCAACATGGTAGGAGATGTCAAACATATAAACACAAAATTCTAACAATATAGTCATTCTTAAAAAAATAAAAATAAAATGAAGACCTCTGGAGACTAGTATTTTGCCCAAAAAATGTAATTTTTTTCAAATAAAAATAAAAGAAATTGACTTTCATACATCGGTTTGCATATTTTCAATTCTTGGTGCTTGAAAATTGACTTATTGAGGTCAACTTTTTAAAAAGACTATTATAAAAATTGTGTGGTACTGCATTTATTTAAATGGAATCAATGATTAAAATCGGAGCAATAATATTAAAATGCCACATGAAATTTAAATGTGAAAACTTTTGATTTAGTGTTGACCATTAGTCAATGGGCATAAGTAAGCCAAAAATATAACAAGAGAGGTACTTTTAGTAAAAAGGTAGACAGAGAGTACATTATACATTTAACGATAGTGCGGGGGGAGGGGGGCTTTTCTATTTAAATGAATTACAGGTGTTAGAAGTTGATGATGACTTCGCCTGTGAAAGTACAACAATGCTTCTGAAATCTGATTTTGTAAATAATATCAATATTATTTTTAAAAATTGAGTAAATAATTATACTTATAAGAATAAAGATAAATATACATAACTTATTAATGTTAAATCACTGTAATGTAGGGAGACAAGCTTCCTTAAAAGAACAACAACAAATGTCTCTCACGACATAATGATTTTGTGCTTATGTACTTGCTTCCCTAAAAGAACAACAAACGTCTCTCAATACATAATGATTTGGTGCTTATGTACTCTTGTAATTTTTCTATACTTTTATACATTCTATTATTTTTTGGGTGGTAAACTACATAGTCACGAACTCTTGTTTTTCTTTAGTTGTCCTTTTCTTCTCAAAATATACATTTCAGTGGCGTCATCCATGATTTATCGATTTTCACTTAAAAAGGTGTAATATTTATACCAAATTTAAACACAATATCATGTGGTGGTTAAAATTAAATCGTCTCTATACAGCAGTATGAACAATGTCACAATTAATAAAATTTGTAGATAACATCCAATTGTATTGTAGCATAAGCAATCAAAACATATCTATTATAAATTATCAAAATTTATATAAAATATGACTATCTCTTTTTTAATGTTGATAAAACAAAATGTAAATTTTCTGAAATATTTAAAAACTTTGACAACATATTAAAATTTATGTCTTTTAGTATTTAGTAGGTATCTGTTGTGACCATAAATTCAACTGCTAAGACATGTTCTTTCTCAAGCTTCACCATGAAAGCATCATTACAACTAGACATGCCTTGGATCTACATTATAGAATTAATTGAGTGGCATCACAAGCATATTTTAGCACACTACGAATGCCCACATTATGAATATATTACTAGACATGTTCTTCTCAAATTTCTTTAAGTGAACGATGAATTGTTAAACCATAGAAGTATCTTTGCAGTTATGCAGAATTCCTTTTTACTAAAGATAAATATTTTACTAATCTCCATGGAAATAATTTAAAGTGTAAAACAAAAGGCTCTTCCTCGCTTGACTACCACAAAGTACATCGTATGAATTAGACAAAACTATTCATAGCTATCTTTATTCTTCAGATTACCTCCACTATTTTAGTATATTTTGTTATCTATTCTTCTTAGGCAGGACTCTGCTTCTTGTTCAGGAATGTCTCTACTGTATTTGCACTCTAGGTGAACATGTTCAAGCAAGAGCATAGGTCTAGTTATGCATAATTCAGTAGAAGTTTTATCTCTTCTGTGGTGTTTATTGCATTTATTTGAAAATTGATAACTCATCAATCTATTACCCTGATACATGTATGAATTCAAAAGATTATCTTTGACAAAATGTACTTTATTTTAGATACGTCAGGATGTCTACGACACATTTGAACCAAATTATTACAATAAATTTTCCTGACACACGCTTTCTAATCATAAACATAAATCTTAAGAATTATTGTATCTAAAATCTATGTTGCTCAAACTCTTTAAAATTGTAAACCTGTGTATGATAAATTTTTCAAACGTAGTATTATTTTGAAGAATCCGACAAGGATGCAACATAATTGAAGAGTCCGTGAAAGTGAAGAGTTCACAAAATTGAATCTTCTAAGGATGCAAAATTAAAAATGAAGAGTCTACAGAACTTAGTCTAAAACATCAAATATAATATCATGCATAGTAATGCAAAATTGACAGAAACATATAAGGGTACTGAACAAGGACATGTCCAAAAAACATATAGGGATGTTTAATATTAACAATGCTTTTTAGAATCCTAATTCTTCATTAAATTTGGTTTCTTCCATAATCGGTGAGCAAAAACTCTTTAATCCTGGACATAAAGAAGTACGTAAAATTTTAATGATCAAGTGTACAATAGAAAAGAATATGAGAAACTAAGATGGCTACTTGAAGTGGTAAGAAGAAAATAACAGAGTTGGAATATCCAAAAGAAAAGAAAACCTAGCAACCAAAAACCTTTGAGTCAAGCGCAAGATGCTTTGATTTTTGAGAAACTCAAATACCATTGATGATACTGTGGTTGTTGGAAGAAAAGGCAAAATAATGTCCTATTTTGTCATCTTCACGAACCACATCACAAAATGATTTGGACATAATAACTGTCAAATCTTGCTAAAGTCTAAATAGTCTGTACTTCCAAACAATCACGTGTCATGGATTCATATTTTTTGGAAAACACAAGCACCTTATAAAGTGGACTGCTTCGTATGATGGTGGACAAAGAGTCTTGTTTAACATTGCCACTTTTCACCAACTTTAACATTTACAAAAATGGGTAGCTATCAAAAAAGTCTATGTTGATACATCCATACTCAAACAAAAAGGCTTTTGACCATTGTTTCATTCCAAGACTTCTTCAAGATTCAATTAAGAGGGGACAAAATAACGCAATGTAGTTTCAATGAGTTTCTTCTATATAAAATATTTCCAGCCTCTTCTCATACATATTGTTTTGATCTAAGATTACAGTTTCCCCATAACCTATTAAAATATATATCTTGATATCCTATGAGACTCTTCAATCAAATTTAAGGTTAAATAGGTAGGAAATACATTAATACTAATGTGCATCGTAGAGCTATGACACACCTACCCAATGGTACATATTGAAGTGCATAATAGATCAATATGAGCATTATGCGATGTCTTCTAATGAAACAACCAGTGCTAGTACCCTATTCCATTACTCGAGCTCCACTTCTTAATAAGTACACGAGAGTGAAATCAACGGGAAAAGTTGATAAATATTAAAGGGATGTGACTTATGAGGTATAAATTGAAGTGTTGGTGCTGATTATTTTGTTCCAACAAACCAACATGCTTATTAAATTCAAATTGAAAGAAGAAAAATATAGAGGTTTGCTGACGGTTAGCCCACCTCGCTCCCAATAATAACTATGACTTCTCTTCCCTAAAGTAGTAAAATTCAAAATATGAATCAACTGTGTGACCTAAGGTATTTAGCATGCCATCAGAATGTTAAGAATTTCATAAAGTTTGATTAGCATGAGCACCTATTTCTCAACATTGAAAAATTCATGCATGCGCAATTTTTAGTACTTTATTTTGCAATATATGATAAACAGAACAGAATCACTAGCTCTAAGGCATGGCACTCCAACAAATATACTTAATCCGACTGTGAGAAAATGTTGCTACGGCCGCCCTACACAAACAGACAAATAGGTGGAAAAAATCAAACTAACAGCCAGGTGATCATGAAAAGACAAACAACTACAACACCAAAGCAACATTAAAGAATAAAATTTGATACAATCCAATTTCAGTGTGTTGATCCCGGTATATGTGACGAAATGTCCAAGTATTTTCGTGCAAGTCTCGTACAACAAGCTTATGTTAGAGGTTGCATTGAGTAATCCTAAAAGCAAGTAAATATAAATACAACATGAAAAGACAGGGAAACTTAAAAGTCTTTTCTTCTTCCTTTTGGCGAATGTAACTTATTTAATAAAACATAAATCTTTTGTTACTTTTCCAGTAATAGAGAATCCACCATGTGTGCTTGTAGCACTGGCAGTCAAAGCTTTGGAAAATAACTTAGTTGGATGCTTATTAGGCTTGAAGAGTTTTTCGGTGGGTTTCTCCTCAACTCAGGGACCTATTCCCGGATGAACTCAAACACTAAGACTAATGGAAGAATTATCAATAAAGTGATTGCAAAGATGAATAGTAGAAACAAGAGTTTTAAGTGGAAACTGCTTGCTCAAGGGAGACAAACCACCACTTGCCTCAAGGATTTCTAAGATCCACTATATCCAAGAAAACTCTTGAATATAGACTCCAAACTTCAGGATTAAACTTTTAATCCTCACCCTCTAGTAATAACTCTATTACAAGGAAACATAAGTAGTAACTCTACTTCTTCAACCTCCAGCTAACTCTAACTGGACACACCAAGCTAACTCTAGCTTGAACAATCATCTAACCCTAAATGATTACAAAGGAAAGGTTTGCACCTCAACACCTTCTATCAATCATATGTAAATTTAGGCAGGAGTTTAAGAGCAAAGTACAAAGACTTAAATACAACAAGGAAATAAAGATACTACTCGATGAATAATCAGTTCCTGTTGCATACTGAAGTCTTTGATTCATATCTTTAAAGAGATATTTTATTGTAAGAATATAAAAGCATTGTTTTTCTTATTGAGAAAGATGAGAAATATATGTTATGACACTAGAAAACCTAGGAGCGATCCTATTGGTTGAGACAAAAAGGTGGCAACAACTTTTTCACCAACTGTTGTATTTTGTCTCAGCTGAGACTGTTGATCGTGATAGTGATAGGTGAGCCCAACTTTTTCCTAAGTTGTAGAAGCGTTGTCATTATAAAATCACTAAGAAATGGGTCATAAACTGTATGTTTGTCAATCATTAAAATTGAGGACTTAACAATTTTCCCCTTTTTTATGATGACAAACCCATGCAAGCAAATCAGTATACTTAGCATCTTCAAGAAAATTCTACTTAGCACAGTCTACACCTTCACAACACAAGCAGCAACCTTAGCCAACCTAGTTATCCCAACCAATTCACCCCATCACTAATACCTATAAGTATATAAGCATCGTACACCTTATTCCCCCTATCTATGAGCATCAAGTCACACCATGTTCCCCTTGACGATGTTCCCCATATTTTCATTACCACAACCCAACTACATCCTGACCATGTTCCCCCTATCTTCATTACCATAATGCATCTACATCACAACCTTTCTAGAGAAATGCAAGCTACATCATTAAAACAATCATCCCAGCTACATCCTGACCATGTTCCCCCTATCTTTATTGCCATAACCAACTATATCCCAACCTTTCTAGAGCAATGCAAGCTATACAAGCTACTTATCAAAACAATTCCCCCTTTTTACATCATCCAAGGGGTTAGGCGGCATGGATAAGCATATATGTTAATTCATGGCCATTGAGGTAACACTTACATGAGAAAGAAAAGATAAGATAGTAACCCAGTCTTACCCTTGCCACATTCAATATTCCAATGTGGTAAGGGCAAGATCAGAGAGTAGCTATCAGGACATCTACTTCCTCCCTCCACTACCTCTCCTGGGAATGCATTTATTTCCTTCCAAAGCGGTGAAATTAATGATTTGTTTCACTAACCCAGCCTTGCCCTTGCCACATTCAACATTGAAATAGGCAAATACTCTGTTCAGCCAAAAACCATATCCTAGGCCATGTTTGCCATCTTTTGAAGTCATGAATATGTTAATATGCTAAATTACAATTGTTGGGAGGTTAACCTTCTGATAGGTAGACAACACTTCCATGAGGTACAGATCAGGGCATGTTACAATACCCCTCTTCTCAGACCTAGGGAGTAGGACCTTATTTATCAACTCAAACAACAACTGAAATTCTCCCTTAATGAACTTTTTATTGATAGGTTTACTATTCAAGTCATCAAGTTCACTATATATTCCCAAAAATTATGTAGACCCCGTCCTTGATTTAATAGACCTTATTCCTACAAAGGGAACCCCAGGGATTTCAGAAAGTGTGTTTTTATATAATCCCATATCTACTCTATTAACTTGTGAGGTTAAGTAAAAACCATCATAAAAAATAGTCAACTTATGGTAGAATATCCTTACCTCTTCCTCATGCAACTAGGGTACAAGCAAAACAAATAATTTCTCCCAACTCTGAAACTTTACCCAGTCAAGTAAATCCCTCATCGCTTGTATGGTAGCCACCGTTGGATAGTAAAATCATCCTCTTTAGACCTCCTAAGTCTTGAGAATCTCCTATCAAGTTTTATGAGATAAGCCCTTCTCTTTAGATGACGTAGATTTCTTTGATGAACCAGTGCATTTTTGGTTTTGGAATATTTGGAAATAGGACATGGTCCTTTATCATTAACATGATTTGACCTTCATCTCTTACCAGTGACACTGGACACTAGCTTTCTTACTAACAAACCTTTTCCTTTCCTTGGTGAGAGAACTCTTGTTTCCTTCACTTTCTCTTGAGTAGAAGCATCATATTTTTCAACATCAGAGTTAAAGGACTCATTCTTAGAGTAACTTAATCCTTCAAATATCCATTCAATCTCGCTGTCCTAGCTATCAGTATCTTTAGAATCTAGTTCAACTATATCAATTCCAAATTTCTTTGGCATTCTTCTTCCTTTAGTGTTTTCCTTGCTACTTTCCAGTGATACCCTCACTATATTCCTGGAACTTGACCCAATTCCAGTAGCTCTAGCAGTTCCATATGAAGCCTTGAGTAAAGAAGAGGACCTTTTCTTAGAATTTTTTCAAAATAAGGGCTTTTTTTATCACTCTCCATGCTATACTTATTCACACGAGAGAGATCAAGAGTAGGTGGTAACACTACATTTTTATCATCGGTATCTTCAGAAAGATCATTTTGGTCATCTAGTGAATAAAACTAGTAGAATGGTTGGGTCAGGAACTTTGTCCTTGGAGGGATTGACACCATCATCTTCTTTTGAGGAAAAAGCACTGTGACAGTTCATCTTTCTTTGAGAATTATAATCCTTGGAAATTTATTATAAAGAAAAAGAAGTAAATTTAGTAATGGCAATTTTTTTTATGTGAGTCTAAAGGTATTGAGGGTGTGTCTACTACTTTCAAAGGAATGGGCTCGTCTTTCTGAGATGATGAAAATGAGTAAGAAATTCTATAGGGATTGGAGGGACTGTAATATATGGGAGGATCAAGTTTTTGCCTTCCATGTAAATGGTTTGGGAACTAATGAGGTAGAATGAGAAAAAATTTTAAAAATAAGAGAGAAAATAATCTGATTTTAGGCTTTATATATGGCACGAGAGAACAATTGAGATTAAAAGATATGATATGTCTAAGAAGACGTGTTCGATCAAATGGACGCATCTGTTAAGTTTAAAGTATGAGTGAAATTCTTCTTAAAGAGGTGGAAGAGTGACATGGCACAATTATTAAATATTTAAAATGGTCATTATTTAGGAATAGCAGCTGTAACTAACCTAATTAGGAACTTGGTCCCTAAGCAATGTTAAAATCTAACGACTTTGTGTTGTCTTACCACTCATTTCATATCTTTTCTTTCTAGCCATGGGTGTATTTAGACATGCAAGACATTTTCTAACAAGGATACCTATTTATAAATTCATACCCATGAATTAAGAACCATGAGAGTCTCCTACATCCACATTGATTACATTAGCTCTACCTTCTTGTGTCACTCAACCAATTCCTTATTATCCTTTATCAAGGATGTACCAGGGAGGATTCCTTCAGAACTTGAGATAGCCATATTTCTAATTTATTTATAGTAGCATCAACATCAATAATGCTCTAATCTTTGATTTCATTACCTAGGAGACATGTCTCCACTAAGGGCATTCAGCAAGAGGTACTGTTAACATTTTCAACCTATGCTCTGATCAACCATTATCATCATCCTTGTGTTGGTTGCTCTCTGTATTGCCTTTCCCTCTAACATCAATCACTTGTTAGACTTGGGAACCCATTCAAGTCTGGTTCCCAAAAGGGTGACAGAGAAAAGATTAGGTTTTTTGTCTAGTTTGGCAATCTTTGTTTCCTTTTTTTTTTGGGTGATGTGAATTTTCTCCTTTCCCCCAAATTTGTAGTTTTAGAGGGACATATATCCTTATAATGACCATCCTTTCCATAATGGATACATGGTACATAATTTTTGCTTCTTGTAAATCTGACTGAAAGTTTGGGTCAATCTTCTTGACAGTTGTATCCTAAGCCTTTTCTGCTACTGGATTCTTAGCTGATGAAGGTAGTCAGTGTTTGTGAATACGTAGTCCACTTGAGAGATTTCACAAGTTTAGTCTTCACCTGAATTAGTTCCTTCTCAAGCATTGTGTTTCAATCAAGTGAAGCAGTCAGGTCAGCCTTCGTTTTATACAAATCCCCTTCCAGCTGAAACTGTACCGTACTTCCTTCACCCTTTACCTTGGAATTTCACTTAATGATTTCATCTGTCTTTTATTCTGAAGATTGTTCTCTCAGGTACCAGTCTTGGAAGTTGCTTAACACTCAGTTGCTTGCACACTTAGCTCCACCATTTCTTCTTTACACTTTGCCAGATCTTCCTTTAGCTTTGCCTTCTCATTAGTGAGTTCATCCCCTTGGACACTCAACTCGATCATTTTTTCCTCACTTTTTTCAATGTTTTCCTTTAGATTTTATTCGTCCTTGGTAAGGTCATCTAGGGAATCAATCAACATAAAGGCAAGAGATCTCATCTTACACAGGGAGTAGTCCTTCAGATTTTCCTTGATATCAAAGCGGGTGACTGGTTTATTTTCTTCATTATTAGTATTTGCCATCAGAGTAAAGAGTGAGTCAAAAACTAATACTTCATCATCCATTATTCTATTGGAAACATCTTCTCGTTATTCTGAATTATTTGAAATACTAGAGAAGTCAACCCAACAAGCTACCAACACTTGATTGATAACTTTGTCAGCTTCAGCCTTCCTGTTGTACTTCACATGAACTTGGTCCTTGCCCTTTTCTTTGCCAACAACTTTCTTAGCATATTCCTTGTATTCCATCTTATACATGGGGAAATCCTTAATGTAGTGACCAACCTTGCCATATTTGTGACATATGTCACTACCTTTTCCCTTTCTTTAAAGCCTTGCTAGACTCTTCCCTTTTAGGTAAAGCCCCTGACTTTCTCAAGGCTTTGAGAACCTTTTTTACAATATAGGATGTCTAATCTTCTTCAGTTTCATGAGTATCTCTTGTGGCCTTCAGTACTAAATTATTTTCCCTTTTAGGCTCATCATTTACCTTTCCAAGTTTCTTTAATATCTCATAGGTTTTGAGATTACCTATGAGCTTATCCACGGCCATCTTGTTTAGATATCTGGCTTCAATAATGAAATTAACTTTACTTTCCCACTTTTTTAGCAAAATGCTTAAGAATTTCTTAACCTTCTTTTGCATTAGGATGATTACACGCAGATAATACAGCTCATTCATTATTTTAGTAAACCATGTATGCATCTCGTGAATCTATTCACCTTCCTGCATGGTGAATATTTCACATTGATTTGTCAGCATATCCTCTTTGGACTACTTCACCTGAGTGGTTCCCTCATAAGTTGTCTGGAGGCAATCCCATATTTCTTTTGTAGTTTGACAAGCAGAGATCCTATTGTATTTCTCAGGACCAATGCCACATACACAGATCTTCTTGGCCTTGTAATTCTTTTCTTTCCTCTTTCTATCAGCATCATACAATTCTTTCTTAGTTTTATGAACTTGTGAGGTCATATCTCCAATCTTTACTGCCCTTGTAGAAAAATAATGGCAAACCTCAATGACATCCTAAAGTTCAGAATCTTCATCCATGATTAAGTCATTCATTCTTGTCTTCCACCACCCATAATACTCCCCAATGAATTTTGGGGGTCTATTGGTTGGATGTCCTTCTTCTAGATTTGGAGGAGCAACCATTTTTCAAGATCCTTCTAAAGTGTTATTTTTCAAGATCCTTCTAAAGTGTTATACTTTCTTATGAAAGACCTGCTCTGATACCAAATGAAGAGTTACAGTGGGTTGCTCCTCAACTTAGGGACCTATTCCTAGATAAACTCAAACATCAAGACTAATGGAAGAATAAATAATAAAGTGCTTGTAAAGATAAACAGCGGACCCAAGAGTTTTATGTCGAAACTCTTTGCTCAAGAGGGAAAAACCACAACCTACCTTCAAGATTTCTATGCTCCACTATATCCAAGCAAACTCTTGAATACAGACTCAAAACTTCGGGATTAAACTCTTAATCCTCAACTCTCCTAGTAATAACTTTATAACAAGGAAACACAAGCTGTAACTCTATTTCCTCAACCTCCTGCTAACTCTAACGAGATACACCAAGCTAACTCTAGCTTTAAAAATCACCTAACTCTAGATGATTACAAAGGAAAGGTTTGCACCTCAAAACCTACTATTAACCATAAGAAAATGTAGGAAAGCATTTAAGAGCAAAGTACAGAGACTCACATACAACAAGGAAATAAAGACACAAAGTTCTCTGTTGCACTTTGAAGTTTTTAATTCACACGTCAGAGAGATATTTTGTTGTAAGAATATGGAAGCATTGGTTTTATTATTGAGGAAGATGAGCAATATATGTTATGACACAAGAAAACCTAGGAGCGATCCTATTGGCCAAGACAAAAAGGTGGCAACAACTTTTTCACCAATTTTGGTACTTTGTGTCAGCTAAGACTGTTACCGTAATAGTGATAGGTGAGTCCGACCTGTTCCCTAACTTGTAGAAACTTTGTCATCACAAAATCTCTTTTAAATAGGCCTCAAACTATAAGTTTGTCAATAATCAAAACTGAGGACTTAACAAGGCTTCACTCCAAAATCTGGAATGGGGAAGCTAAGACATCTCTCTCCTGACCAAGAACAGTTACAAGGAAACAATTTCAACAAGTTTTCAATAGTAAAAACATCGTTCACATCCATCGGTATATTAACATCCATATAAAATTTTACTACAAATAATATATTACAAAACTTATAGAACTCACAGATTAGAGGATCATTTGGGCATAGATCACATATGTCTCCTTATCTACCTATGAATGATGGGACAAGCAAATAGCGGTATGATATCAGACCAACTGCAGATATTACTTCTAAAGAAAATTTTAAGAGCATATATCTTAAAAGCAAATACATGTAGGGTAACATTGGGAACCGGCACAACAACTGAGAAATATGATTTGGATAATTAGGCATCTGTTAAGTTGTGTTCTATTTGTGGAAATCGGCACCTATTGCAAAAAGTTAGATTTTTCTTAACTGCTCTGGAGATGGTGTTATGTCAACAACCAACAACGACGAAGCTACGAATGGATAGAACAAATGACCTTTAGACAACTAAGTTTCATAAGAAATATTCAAGCACATTCCTAACAAGTTTGAACTCTATATCTAATAGGATACCCATTTCTTGATTGAGATCCTGGAATACTTTTTCCAGGATATGGCCATAGTTTTTTTGATAACTAACATATTCATTTCATTACCAAAGTAGCATTACAAAACCTCTACCGGATTGATGGCACAGCCTGATATAGACAAAATTGAACTAACTAACAAACTATTAGCAAGGAGGGTAGTAGTTCAGATCATTGATCATATTTGCTAACTTAGTTCTAGTAGCAGCAAGGCAAATTACTTCCTGGATTACTAGCCTAACCACCTTCTCCTGAGTAGCGCGAGAAGTCCTTAAATACTACAGTGTAAACACTTACAACAAACACCATCCTAAATATGTGAGACGCAATTGATCAACCTTTGATGTGTTCTCTATCCACATTAGTTCACTGGAGCAAGGCATTGCAGACCTTTGAATCTTTATCCGGATGAGTAGGGGATTCCTTACACCAGCAGTATAATGACAACTGAAGAACAGGTTATCGGCAGATTCAACCTCATTTCCACAGAAGACACACATTTAACTGATCTGAATATCACTTCACCAACCTATCTTTTGTGTATAATCTATTCATAATAGCTAGTATTAATATAAAAATCCACTTGGCAGGACAAACATTATTACATATCAATCTCCTTTAAGCTACCTTCTGAAAATCACCTAGTAAATTACTATATATTTTCCTGATAGAAAACTTCTCCATGTTAGTGAGATCACGAATAGTGAGACTGCCTCCTGGGCATATTAATGTGCTTTAAAAACTTTTGTGGCAGCCATGAAGCTTGTTTAGGCGCTACATCCTTGATAGGAGCTTCCTTAATGTAGTAGATATGGACCCATTGCACCCAAAGCTTGTCTTTATTCTTACATTGATTCCACAGTAGTTTAGCAACCTTATTACACAATCAAAGGTCAGTGATATTGATTCCACCAGCCACCACAAGCCTACACAATGCTTCCCAGGCTATTAATGCTTTCTTGGACACTTCAGCCCTTCCAGTCCATAAGAATCTTCTACATATGCCCTCTAAAGCTTGCATAACTTCTTTAAGAAGAAAAAACTCATGTGACCAGTAGGATTGTACTGAACATAAAATACTTTTAATCAACTGCAGCCTTCTAGAGTAAGATAGGTATTCAGAAGCCTAGGAAGTAATATTTCCCATAATTCTTACCCCCAAAGAGTAACATTGCAGTAGAGGCATTCTCTTGGTACTAAGAGGAACCCCTAGATATTTAAAAGGTAATGAACCTTTATTGAAACCAAGTATCTGTAGTATTTTTTGTGTGACAGCACTCTTTACTCCACCAAAGTATATTGAACTCTTATTAGAGTTTGCCTGCAAACATGATATATCCCAGAAGTTAGAGTAGCATTTAAACAACTTAGCAACTGAAGTAACTTCCCCCTACAGATCAAAAATAGATCATTCGTAAAATCAAGTCGTATTATTTTGAGCTTAGCACACTTAGGGTGGTAACAAAAATTTGGATGAAAATCTAGCCCCTTCAATATCCTAGTTAAATAATCCATTATGATAACAAAAAGGTAGGGGGATATAAGGTCCCCCCACATCAGACCTCTAGCTGCAGGAAATGGAGGTGTTGGAGTATCATTTATCACTACAGAATAAGATACTATACTTATACACTGCATGATCCGGTGTACAAACTGAGTTGGAAAGTTCAGAGCTGTAAGAATTTGTTCTATGAATGACCACTCCACAAAATCATAAGCTTTGTTGATATCAAATTTTAGCATACTATAGGAGATACCCCTTTCTTTCCATAACCTTTAACCAACTCATGGCCTAACATGATATTGTCTTGAATCATTCTACAAGGAATAAAAGCTGCTTGGCTGTATATTGATGCATCCATCACATGCTTCAATCAATGAGTTAGGACTTTATAAATGATCTTTTAATTATAGTACAACAAGAAATTGGTCTAAACTCTTTTACAGTAGTAGGATTTTTAAACTTTTGAATCAAAGTCACACTTGTACAATTCATAGCTTGAACATGTTTTCACTACTGAAAAAGTCAAGGATATCATCAACAACATCATCACCAATAATATGCCAGGCTTTATGGAAAAAGCACACATTCAGACCATCAAAACCTAGAGCTTTATCTCCATTTATCTCCTTCACAGTATCTATAATTTCTTTTTTTGTGACAGGCCTTATCAAATCAAGTTATTGAGTTTTAATCAAGACAGTCCCTCTCTTCAATGTATTAGGATCAATTACAGGTAAGGCATGAGTAGCAGTACCTAGAAGAGAAGCATAATAACTCAGTATCTCTTGCTTTACCTCTTCTAGGTTTCTTAACAAGGATCCTGATAAAGACACCAGGGGCTTTATATGATTTTTGTCTTGCCTCCTTTTCACACTTGCAAAAAAAATACTTATTATTTGCATCCCCTACTCTTAGCCATGTCATTCTAGACTTCTACTTAAGGATACATTCCTCAAGTAAACCGCAATGCTCCAACTGCATTTTGAAATATTTTTCGAATTCAAACAGATCGTAAAAAACATTAATGTTTTGTATAGCAGCTTGCAAATCCTCTAGTTCTGATCTTATAGTTTGTATCTTGGTAGAAATATTGATGTACTCCTTAGAGTGTATGTTCTTCAACCCCCTTTTCACTACTTTTACCTTATTCCATACCTTACTAATAGTTTTTCCTGTAGTCCTTGTACTCCAAGCTTGTTGTGCTATACCTGCAAACTTTGCATTATCAGCTAAAACGTTATAGAATATAAAAAAAGTATCCTGCAATGTTGTTGAGAATCTCCAATATGAATAGAAATTAGAGAGTGATCTGAACAACCAGGTTCCATAACAACTGCCTCAAGATGTGGAAATATCTACATCCAGTCAACATTCACTATAGCTCTATCAAGCTTGCTATGAATATGCCAATTTGTCCAAGTATATTTCCTGCAAACTGATTTCAATTCACTCAGGCTGGTATCTTACAGGAATTGAGCAAAATCCCTTACTTCATTTTCTTGTATAGGACATACCTGTACTCTATCTTCTATATCCAAAATAGTATTGTAGTGCCCTATTAACAACCAAGATATTTGAATGCTACCTGCTAGACTATTCAGAGCAGGCCATAAACTACTCTTTGTAGTAATAGTATGTAGCCCATAAATAGTTGTAAGCAAGAACTTTATGTGATTAAGTTAAACTTCACTATGTATAAATTGCTTAGTAATACTCAAGGGAGTAAAATCAACTTTAGAAGAATCCCACAATATCCAGATTCTACCTCTACCAGTGGAGTCATAATTGTCATACCATTGCCATAGCTTTGCCACTTTTTGAATTATCTTTGTAGCATATTGTTGTTGGACCTTATGTTCCACTATAGCTATAAGACTAACATGATTTTTATTCGTAAAATAGCTAACCTCATTCTGCTTGAACACTCTATTTATGCCCCTAACATTCCAGTCTACTATCATCTTATAGCCAATACTGGATTATGTAAAGTACCTCCTCCACTAGCAAAACTATATTGACCACCATCCTTTGATCCCATAACATTTGAATTCTAGAAATTAGCATCTTCTAATAGAGAAAAACCACTATTGGTAGGGGTCTCTACTATAATCTCCTTAACCTTACTTTTAGTTACTGCCTTACCCTTGGCCTCTTTCCACTCTTGAGTAATCCCACGCTGCAGAGGAGGAAAATTCTCTACAACTAAGTTCTCCCATTTCTCCTAAATTTGCAAGGCAGTCATATCAGGGACAAGTTTGGGCAGCCAAGGTAGGAACAATTTTGGCCTTCCTTGGTTCAAGTGGATCCTTATTTTCCTTAATCTTACAACTGTGTCCAACCATCTGGAAAGTAGGGCAAAATACAGGCACCCAATCATACTCCAAACATTACTCAAAAACCTACCACTGGGATCTTGAATTGAAATTTTCTTAGGAAAGACTTGTGTAACGTTCATTTCAATGAGCACCCTTGCATAAGAATCCATTCAATTTGTGTTGTGCATCCATCAACAAATAGGGGGTTCCCAAGTGCACTACTTATTCTACTCAATGAGCCTTGACTCTAAAAATTCAGAGGTAAGTTGGGAAATTTTACCCAAAGAGGGATTATAGTCAGAACATTCGCATTAAAATCAAAGTCTGCTATCCAGGCCTTCAAGATCATAGGTCGATTATTAAGGGTACGAGGCCCTGGAGGTAACACAACATCTCTATCCTCCATTAAAGAGAATAAAATCACAAAGAAACATTCATTATGGTAATATACCTTTGGTTTGGATGCAAAATTCCATTGTAAAGTAATGAATCTCTCCAGAGCACCAATTGTTGGGGAATCACCAACCACATGTAGGATCATAGGGGAACACTTCATAGAGAAATCAGCATACAATATTCTTAGCCATAACAACAACTTGATTCAAGTTTAAAATTCAAAAAATACATATTTACAACATATTGTATTGAATTGAACGCTAACTTTTTTTCCTCGCAAGTAGTTTCCTCTTGTAAATTTGAATTCTCCCATGATTCAGCAACCCAAGCAATGGAGTAATGTGGAACTCTTGTTTAGTATCTAGTAAAACTCTTAACTATCAAGTACATAATAGAGGAAAAGTGAGAAAATAAGAGGATTTTTAAAGCAGACTGGTGAGAAGGAGATAATACCGGTAACAAATCTGAAAGAATGATACTAAATGAGAAAAACAAAAAATAAAATCCTAGTAACGAATTAAATATTTGGCACAGAGTGTATATCCCCAGTACACCATAGGTCAACTACGAAGTGCTTGGATTTATTAGAGATTACTATATGTGATTTTAGACGCCACGATAGTGGTTGAGAAAAGAGAAGAAAAAGTATAAAGGTGCTTGGGACTTGATAATACTCGGATGAATGCTGCCACACCTCTTTTTCATAAAAAAAAGATTCATTTTTTATGTTCGAAAAGATTTTTATTATTAAAGTGACTTCAATTTTTACAATTAAATTTAGATACGCCACTTGGTATAAATTTAGTGTATCAAGTAACCTTTGAAAATTATTTTTTAAAACAATTTTTAACTCTTCAAAATTGGTCCACGAATAGAGATTTTGGTTAAGGAATTCTATTGACCGGGGAAGGTGTTAGACATTCTTTGGTCCCGTGGTTCGACCATGATCTCTTCGTGGAGTATATCGGCTAGCATGATACTATGAAATTCATAAACCAACAAAACACAAAACTAAAAAACAAACAACCAAAACAGTCAAAATGTCAAAAAAATAGTGTCCAGGCCAAATTAATACAGACCAAAATAAAAAATACTGAAATGAAAATCTAAACTATCCTAAGCTATGGTTTACTCGATGTCTCGTGCCTTGATCATGTACTATCTTCAGAATAAAGAGTATCACAGGAAATTCCCCGATGAATATATACATGTAGCCTCGGGGCATCCCCAATAAATAAATTCATTTGAGAGAATGCACTATAAAGAGAAAAATCATTCAAAACAAGCATTCACACATTCGATGACATAGAATCCTACGATTTGTCTACCCAAAACCTATGATTTGCCTATCAATCCTCGGCCTAAACATGATACTATCGAGGTTAACCAAAATCGATGCCTATTCCAAATTAGACAATCATCAATGAACCAAAACTACCAAATATTAACTTTTATCAATTTTTAATTTCCACCCCAATTATTAATTCTAATTCTCGAGTAGGATATCATGTCATCAAACAATCCACAATCAGGAAAATCCATTAATAAATCAAAACCAACAACTATTCACACCATCAAACGCATAAAAATCAAATTATATGATGAAATTAAGAGATAACGAGATAGAATTAGACCTCAATCGGGGTTTAACCATAAAATTTCTTCAGCAATTCACTAATACATGGAAGAAGAGCAATGACTAGAACCAAATCACAAACTTTGAACCAATGACCTCAATCTGAAACCAAACTCAGCAATTAAAAATTAGACTGACAAAGGTAGGGTGATTTGACCAAAATCTATGAACTGTTTGGTGTGGTTTCGCTACTGAAATTGAGAGAGACGCCGACCTAGGGTATTACAGCAAGACTCGTCGGTCATTTACCAAAAACAGTGATGGATCAAACTTTTAGTTGGTTTTGGGCTTTTAGTCGCTGGTATCTGCTTTTTTGGTGTAATTGTTTTGTCGATTTTACGATTTCACTGGTGGAGCAGCGTTTCCAGCAAAAACATTGATGAAAAAAATAGTTTTCTCCCTTTCTCGATCAACTCTATATTTTCTCTTTGTTTTCTCCTTGTTCTTACTCACCTTCATTTATCTCTTTATTCTCCCTGCGATTTATGTGTGTGTATACCAGTATGTGGATGTGGGTGTAAATCTTCTTTGTGGTGTGTTTTTATGTGTGGATATGTATGTGTGAGGTGTGAATTCACATTCCAGTGGGGGGGGGTGTAGAATTATTTGTTATGGAAAAAGGGAATAAAATGTGAGAGATTATGTGGGTGGGATAGGAGGTATGTTAGGGTAGGAGTTGGGGTGGATAGGATGAGGTGAGGTGTGTGGGGTTATTTTTGTTATGAATTGATTATTTTTATCCATTTTGGAGGAGTAATTGAATAGGTTAGGTCCGTGGTATGGGTGCTTAAGAATGAGGTAAATTGACATCTAAAAGGGTCAAATTTATGTGTCGAAATCATGCCTCTCTTTGACTGTAAACACAAAGTATTTTCAGAAAAAGAAGTAGACAACGAAATAGAATTTAACCTAACCATTATTCAAAAGAAAGAAACAGAAGGATAGAGTGCAATTGAGTCTTGATTTAGAGTGCAATCGAGTCTTGATTTTAGGCATCCTACCTATCCCAAGTTGTGTGTCAATCAGGTCACATGTAGTTTCCAGGGTTGAAAAGGAAAGGGACTACATCGAGTTGGAGAGTCGAGTGAGATCCTATCGAGGTTCCATTCTGTGGCTTTGTTATTACATCAAAAATGAAAATTACAAGTTACAAACATAATTCAAATTATAAAAAATCTTATCTATGCAGCTTCTCTTGGCTCTTAACTTAAGTTTTCACTGCTTTCAAAAGTGATAAAATATTTGCTTTTCTTTGGGTTGAACTTGAGAATAATTCTTTCTCTATACAAAATTTGGTATTGGAGTTGAACTCCAAAATTGATAATGTTCTATTGGTTGTACTTCTGAATTTGAACTTGAATTTGACAATTTTCAACCCATTTGGCAGGCGGGCTTCTGACTTTCAATTTCTTCACCATATTCTCTAGGCGGGCTTCTGACTTACTGTTTCTTCATGCTATTCTCCAAGAGCCCTCGGGTAGGATAGGAGGTATGTTGGGGTAGGGTTTGGGGTGAATAGGATGAGGTGAGGTGTGTGGGGTTATTTTTGTTATGAATTGATTATTTTTATCCATTTTGGAGGAGTAATTGAATAGGTTAGGTCCGTGGTATGGGTGCTTAAGAATAAGGTAAATTGACATCTAAAAGGGTCAAATTTATGTGTCAAAATTATGCCTCTCTTTGATTGTAAACACAAAGTATTTTCAGAAAAAGAAGTAGACAACGAAATAGAATTTGACCTAACCATTATTCAAAAGAAAGAAATAGAAGGATAGAGTGTAATTGAGTCTTGCTTTAGAGTGCAATCAAGTCTTGATTTTAGGCATTCTACCTATCCCAAGTTGTGTGTCAATCAGGTCATATGTAATTTCCAGGGTTGAAAAGGAAAGGGACTATATCGAGTTGGAGAGTCAAGTGAGATCCTATCAAGGTTCCATTCTGTAGCTTTGTTATTACATCAAAAATGAAAATTACAAGTTACAAACATAATTCAAATTATAAAAAATCGTATCTATGCAGCTTCTCTTGGCTCTTAACTTGAGTCTGCACTGCTTTCAAAAGTGATAAAATATTTGTTTTTCTTTGGGTTGAACTTGAGAATAATTCTTTCTCCATACAAAATCTGGTATTGGAGTTGAACTCCAAAATTGATAATGTTCTGTTGGTGGTACTTCTGAATTTGAACTTGAACTTGACAATTTTCAACCTATTTGGCAGGCGGGCTTATGACTTTCAATTTCTTCACCCTGTTCTCTAGGCGGACTCCAGACTTACTGTTTCTTCATGCTATTCTCCAGGGAGGCCCTCGAGTTTCTATTTCATCACCCTATTCTTAAGATGGGCTCATGACTTGCAATTTCTTTACCCTATTCCTTAGGTGAGATCCTGACTTGTAATTTCTTCACCCTATTTTCAGGTGGTCTCTGACTTTTAATTTCCTTACTCTGTTCTTGAAACAGGTTCCTGACTTTAAATTTTTTCACCCTATTCATCGGATGGGATCCTGACATGCAATTTCTAATCTTCACTCTGCTCTTTATGTGGGCTCCTGAACTCAAAGTCAAAACTAGAACAAAAGTTATCTCAAAAAAAGATTATGATAAAGAAAGGCCCTATTTTTAGAAAATAAAGTCTCATTTTCCAGGAACATCCTGAACAGAAAGTAAAGTTCAAAATACCATGAATAGAATTTATTGCCCCAATTTATCATCAAAAAATTATGAGTGTCAGTCTAAATCACAACTAATGCAGAAATGCATAATGCAAAGGTGAATTAAGACTCTAACCAATAAATACATCTCTTAAGAGTAAAATTGAATGACTAGGACTAGGAAGTGCGTCTGCTAAAAATTAAAGTGAGGGACTCTGACTAAAAAGTGTGCCTTCTAAGAGTAAAGGTTCAAATTAGGAAGTGTATCACCTAACAAATGAACTTGAAAATACCTAAATAAGGAAGTGTGTCTCCTAGGGCTTAAATGGAAGGTATCAATTAGAAAATGCAGCTTCTAAGAATGAATGTCCAAGTTAGGAAGTGTGTTACCTAACAGATAAAATCTGAATATCCAGACAAGGAAGTGCATCTCCTAGGGGTTAAATAGAATGACTCAAATAGAAAGGACATCTTATAGGAGTAAACATTCAAGTTAGAAAGTGTGTATCCCAATAAACAAAACATGAAATACCCAGATAAAAAAGTGCATCTCCTTGGTGTTAAATGGAAGGACTCGACTAGAAATTGCATCTTCTAGGAGTAAATGTGCAAGTTAGGAAGTGCATTATTTAACTGATAGAATTTGAATATCAAGACAAGGAAGTGCGTCTCCTAGGGGTTAAATGGAATGGCTCAACTAGAAATTGCATCTTCTAGAAGTAAGGGTTCAATTTAGAAAGTGTTCTACCTAACAAACAAAACTTAAATTACCCAGATAAGAAAGTGTGTCTCCTAGGGGTTAAATTGAATGACTCGATTAGAAAGTGTGTCTTCTCCGAGTAAAGATTCAAGTTAGGAAGTGTCTCACCTAACAAATAAAATTTGAATTATCTAGATAAGGAAATGTATCTCCAGGGGTTTAATGGAATGACTCAACTAAAAAGTGCATATTCTAGGAGGAAAGGTTCAAATTAGGAAGTGTGTCATCTAACAAATAAAATTTGAATTACCCAGATAAGGAAATGTGTCTCCTAGGATTAAATGGAAGGACTCGACTAGAAAGTGCATCTTCTAGGAGTAAAGGTTCAAGTTATGAAGAGTGTTACCTAACAAATAAAATTTGAATTATCTATACAAGGAAGTGTATTTTCTAGGGAAATAGAATGATAAGTTTTTACCATGATTGTGATTGCCAAACCTATGTAGCAATATTGCCTCTTTCATTTACAGAAGTGAGGAGTTTCACCTTTTGATATTTAAGATTTGAAGCCCTTGATTAGAAATTAACATATTTCCTGTTTCATCAAAGAAATCTTGTGAGTATAAAAATATGGTGTCTAGTTTGTGGCTTCAGCTTCCAAGGTAATCACTCTTGCACTTGTCATATTTAACTTGTCTCAAATTATTGACATGTGTCAATGACCTGTTGAACTATTAACCCAAACTCACGTTATCAAGAATAACTCTCATGAAAACACTATAATTCTATTTAGCTATGTCTCTCAGATAAACCCTTTGAATCTTGTTATTTACACAAATCCAAAAACTTATCTATTGACAAAAACTTTCTGCATGTCTTGTTTTGACTCAATATCATGCTTCTTCCATGTGCTGGCCTTTTGTCTTATTTTTTTGTAATTGAAAAAATTGGTAGCAAGTTTTGAAATCCTTTCTCACTTGTTTTGACATGGACTTGACCCAAAGGTATGAGAAAAATAACAATGATTTTCTATTTGGATAACTGACTCAACCAAACTAAAAATAAAAATATAAAGAAGAAAGAAAAGACAATTGATGTCCCCTTTTGAAAATAAAGAAGAGAAAGGGTTATCTTAAAATGAACGCCAATTCTAATGATTATGGCATGCATTCGGATTAAGCTTACTAATCTTTCCATCCAACTTTTCACTAATTGTTGTTGAATTAATGACCATAAAACTGAGTTGTTTATTTAAGCTCATTGTACTCGTATACCTCATCTGGCGAGTAACATCTCAATAGATTTTCTCCAACAAGCCTCTCTCATTATTATTTCTCTCAACTCATCATCGCCTTATGGTGCTCGTGGTAATTTTCACCCTTTAGATTCTCATATATTATTTTTTCTAAATCACAATCATCTTATGGTGCCCATGAGGGTTTTCACCAATAGGACTCTCTCATTTTTATTTCACTCTTGATTTCTTGTGTTGAGGACTACAAGTAGTACCAAAAAATACATCACCATATCTATTGCATGCTTAGCCTTAACATTCTTAAAGATTGATCTGAAGGTCTTTCTTTGATTGTAATGTGGATTTTCGACAGAGTTAGAAAAAAAGAATGACATGAGGCTCAAATGACACTTGAAGTGGAGTGGGACTTACAACCTTTAGAATTGACTTAACAAACAAAAATTAACTCATGCCCCAATTTCTTTTGACTGGGTAATTCTATATTGTTTATTTGGTTAGATCGACCCACAACGTAGGGCTACCTACGTATCTTGTCATTGTAAGAATCAGGTCGAATGTAGTTCAAACAACTTGTTTCTTTGCTTGATTTTCACTTCTTTTGGGATTTTTTCTGACTCTAATTTTTTTGACACTCTTATCTCTTTTTTTTGAACTTTTCTGACACTGTTCTTCAACTCGACACTTATTTTAAAAAAAAAAACTTTTTCTAACTCCATCTTGATTCCCAAAAAGTGGGTACAAAAGAAAAAATAGAACTAAATCTCAAATGAGGTAAATAAAGGATGACATAGTATTTGAATAGCAGAATGAAATGTCTTCGTCGTGTCAATCCTCAAAAATGCAAGTACAAAACATGCAATATGAAAGTGGAAGACGAAGACCACTTATATCATTTTTCCATAACCATTACATTAACTGAGCAAGTTTGTAATTTTTTCTTCTGCACTTGTCAAACATACAACTCTGTCTTTGTTGTACATACCTCACATTGGACAACTCATACTTTAGTGGAGTAAAATTTCTTTTATTTATCTTGAGACTGTTTGATCCAATTTAAAATGTTAAAATTTATACTTTTTAATTGATGACTAGGTTACTCTTGTGATTCTCAAAATTATTTCCTTAGTTTATTTAAATAATACCTCAACTTGGTCACCAAATTTCCCCACACTCTATCTATTTTCTCAAAGATATTTTTCTAACTTTAGCATTCTAATTCAATGCTTCATGATTAAACAGAATTTTAAGATCTTGCTGGAAATTCTACAAGCATGTCATATCACAAGAATCAATTATAAAATAAACAATGTAAAGAAGACAAATAGACAACATAGAATAAAACAAAACAATATGGGACACCACATTTCATTGAAAGAAAAGATATAAGGGTTTGAACAAAAACAAATAAAGAAACAAATCAAGATAGTGTCCGACTACAACCTTGGAATAATTTGGAAAATAGAAAGGAAAACAAAACAAACTACCAAAAATCCTTCCTAGTAAGGAGATGGGTGACTTTCCAATTGCTAATCTTGACATATTAGTCATTGATTTGCATATCATCAGGACTAGAGCTTTTACCACTGTCAATGTCCTGCACCATAATTGATTTATCTTGAATCATATTTTTTATTTCTCTTTTCAAAGCACGACAATCTTCAATACTATGACCCTAAACATTAGAAGCATATGCATATTGTACATTAGGATTAAAATTTCTTAAATGTGGGTTGGAAGTATACCCAAGGAGAAGAGTGATCATGCCCCATTGTATCAATCTCTAAAAACTGGCATACAATTTTCCAATTAGTATGAAACTATCTCTAGGCTCCTGCCTATTTTCATTGTTTGGCTAAGATTGAAAATCGAGCCAAGAAGGGCTTTGGTATGTTTGTAGAGTTGGAGGATGGTTTTGAGGAGTTGGTGCACGCCATTATGGATAAGAAAGTGGTTTAATATATGGTTGCGTGCTATTTACTGAATATGGAGATGAGGGAATGGAGTATAATGGGCTTTAAGGAGGATAGTGATATTGAGAACTATTATATGGAGCTAGAGTATAAACTTAGGATTGAGACTGAGGATAATTATGAGGTGACCTTCTTGGATATGCACGTGGTCCAACTATAACAGGAACCACATCTTCCTTATTCTTCTTCCCTTCAATATTTCCTGAAGTATTTTGGATTGCCTGGATAGTTGCTTTCAATGCTGCAAAATTCACAATGCGATCAGTCTTGATCCAATCCTACATAATCTCCCCTATTTTGAGGAGCTCAATAAATGGATTGCCTAATGCAAGTAACAGATGTTGAAAGTATGTTTCATCCTGTGCTTAAATAAACACCTCTACCATCTTGCTTTCTTTCATTGGTGATTTTACCCTTGTAGTTTGTTCACACCATCTGATGGCATATTTTTTGAAACTTTCAACACTTTTCTTTGTCATTTTTTCAAGGACTTTTCATCAAGAACTAAGTCAACATTGTATTGAAATTGTTAAACAAATTTATTACCTATATCATCCAAACTATTTCACTTAACACTGTCTTTATCAATAAACCATTCAGAGGCTAAGCCTGCTAGACTCTCTCCAAAATAAGCCATAAGCAATACTTCTTTCCCTCCAGCTCCCCTCAATTTATTGCAATACCATCTCAAATATGCTACGGGATCATTGTGTCCATCAACTTCTCAAATTTTTGCATCTTAAATCCAAGTGGAAAGTTAACTCTTGGAAATATGCATAAGTCCTTATATGAGACACTTTTGTACCCCCTAAGTCCTTGCTAGTTCTTCATAGCCAGTTCTAAATTTTTCACCTTTCTGGTCATTTCTTCTTGTTCTTCTATCATAACAGGATTTTCAGCACTAAGAGAAAATTCAGGCGATTGATTGAAGCCATAAGGACAAGTCAACTAAAATTTTGGCTCAACAGCATAATGCTGATCACCAGAAGTATTCAATACAGGCTCCCTCACAGAGTTGAGAGGCATAGCCATTAGATGAGCATCAGAAGTAGGAGCTTCAGGTAGGAGTGACACCGCATAAACATGTACAATAGGTGGAGACGAACATGTTGTAGTTGTGTGTTGAGGAGTTAGGAAATGAATATTAGAAGTGTTGGGATAGTATTACTCTAGAGTAAACCCTGTTGCATGTTATGTTGTGTCAACACAAATGGAAAATTATGCTGTGACACTAGAGGTAAGCTACAAGGATTTTTCAGATTATCCATGAGAAGTGGAGAAGGAGGTAACCCGTTAGCCCAAGCTTGATGCATTTTTATCATTTGATTTCTTAATTTCAAGATCTCTTTATTAGGTCCTAAATTCTCATTTCCCAAACTCCCTGTCTGATCACTCATAACAACCTCGATCTTCTTGTTGGCCATAGCAAACTTTCTATTGGACTTGATGTAATATGGGTTTCTAGCCAAAATGCTACAAACCAACAATCTTAAACTACTAAAAAATAGAGATAAGAATGAGTTAGAGCTCACCACTTTTTAAATCCTTTTTTATTCTTTTTTTTATCTCTTCTTCTTAAAAAGATCACCGAACCCTAGAAGGGCATCTACGTATCTCACTCCCCGGAGAGGAGAATCAGATGTGCGTAGTTCATGAAGTTTTGACACAAAATGACCGATCAAACCCTCTTTTTTTTAATTTTCATTTTGAACAATTTTCACAAGAAGTTGGGGAAATTTTTTTTTTGAATATTCCAACTCGAAATCCCTTATTAAAAATGAAGTTTATGTTTACCAAAGAAAAATCTTTTTGAGTTTTCAATATTGAATTTCATACGAAAATGAAACCTAAAACTCATTAAAGAATTTTTTTTTATATTTTCTTTTTAAAGATGTACATGAAATACTTACTCTAAATGAAGAGTGAAGAAATTTTTTTTGAATTTTTTTAACAAAATCACAAAAATAAAAAAGGGTTGCTTACTTATCTTACTCCCGAGCAAGGAGTATTAGGTATGCGTAGTTCGTCCATATTATACAATGAAAGATTTTAAGCAATAGACAAGACCCCAATTTCATACATGACCAAAACAAACAAGGGAACACATAAATAAAATCTTTTTTGAGTTTTTGATTTGAATCTTCACATAAAAATGACACCACAACGATCTTTTTTCTTTCTGTTTTTCTTCTTATTCATTATATATATATATATATATATATATATATATATATATATATATATATATATATATTTTTCATCTTAAATAGTAGTTAGCTTTGAGTTATATATTTTGTTCAATATTAGCTTTGAGTAATATATTTTGTTCAATATTACTATTTGTACTTATTATTATATAAAATTTTTGATTTAATAAGAACATATATAAATATATGTTTTATACCTCATAATAAGGCAGGTTGCTTATGGAATCGAAGCAAGGAAAATGGTTAATGAAAATTCTGAAGACAATCATCAGCAAGCATTATAACAGATATACAGATATGAATATCTGATTTCCTTATAATCAATATAATCAAGGAGCTGGAGATAATTATCAACAACAAATATGATGTTTAAGAAAACAATGAAAACTTTATAATGAGGGAGATGAAGAAAGTCATGATGAAATTTCGGAAAGTGCTTATTGCACGAAATGATTTCAATTTTACATCAAAAGTTTGGAGTGGTTCAAGGGAGTATGAAACACAAAAATAATCAGTTTGTTCATAATATTGATGTTTATGTAATCAAGGGGCATTTGTGCCTTTTCATACATTAGTGAACCCTAGTACTATAAATAGAATAGGATGGAGACTGTTTTAGTTAGACAATATTTATAGGAAAACGCTCGTGGTGAGATTTGTGAGTTTTATCTCTTATTCTCTATATTGGATCTTTATTGAATATCTTTTGGTATGATTATTCATGTATGAGTTCAATTCTATTCTCCCTTGAATTAATCATGTTGTGGGATTGTTCTTTCTTTCTTCTCTATCTCCCATCAATTTCTTGATTCTCTCTATATTGTATCTGGTTTTACTTCAAATCATCAGCAAGAGAATTTTGATTTCAGAAAACCATGAAAACTTTACAATCAGGGAGCTGAAAATAATGACAAACTAGTGAAAAATAAGAATAAGCATATCCATTCATCACTTTACTTCTTTATGAATGATCTAAATATAGGGAAAACAATAATTGTCTCTTTCAAAGAAGGAAGAATCCAATTATTTCTCCTAATTATCTGTGATATTTCTTTTCCAAAGAAGCAGACGATTATGTTCCATTCTCTCTGAAGGAACTCCTAATCCTTCTTCAACGTTTTTTGTTGTATAAAACTCTCCACAAGCTAAATCCATGGAAGATACATCGAGAGGATATGAAGAGTCACCCATAAAGGGAAAGACAGAGTACTGTTCCATATCTATAGAGGCAATGCTCGATTTTATGCAAGGTTTATGGGAGATAAAACCCAAATCAAAGCTCTTTTTACCACAATAATGGTTCATGATTTCTCAGAGAACTCCACTCCTATCCTATTTTGGATACTCCACAAAAAGTTGTCTCTCCTAAGATGGTGTCATGTCATGCCATTTTTTTGCCTGGTTTTCTACTTTCATCACACAATTAGCAATGTTAAGGTGTTCAAGGTTTTTTTAGGAAAAGAAACAAGTGGCGATAGACTAGTGAAAGCAATTGTTGTATGTCATTGGATACCTCTGAGTGGAATCCATCTCACGAATCTTTCTATATGCTTGGTATCACCAGGAACATCACATGTCTGTCACATTTTCACATCAGGAAATTATCTATGGAGGCTTCCAAAACCAATTGCCACGGGACATGAATACCTTTGAAAGAAAATCAATCAAACAAGTTAGTTGCATCATGTTCTCCAATATTACTTATGCGTTTAGACAAAAAGTAGTGTGTTCTTTGTCATTTTTAGTGGAGATCTACTACTCCGACGCCTGCTGGAGATAGACTCCTATCTATGGTAATTATCTTTGTTTGGTTTTATTTATTATGTTTGTGCAAAAACTCTTGCTGACTTTTCTATTTTTTCGATAAACCTGTTGAGTATGAATTTGATGGTTATAATAAATAAATAAAATATGTTTGTCCTATAATTGTGTGCACCAGTATTTCATTCAAATTTTTTAAGAAAGAGATTTAGTAAAAATTTATTGCTAAATTATACAATGGTGTAGATAATATTTTTATATTCATTTGAGCCTATAGTTTTCCATGTATAAATTTCTTTTGTTTCAAATTTTTTGTCAGCCAAGTGTATTCTGAAACATAGTCTACAACATTATTTCAACTTAACAGAAAAATGTAGTTAAAATTTATGAAAATACCTCATGATAAACTTCACCGTCTATATAAAAAAGAATTTAAGTTGGAGTATAAAGCAATAGAAGGAATACTCTCATATTTTTATCTATCAAGTTCTCCTTTCTAGTGTTAACTCGTCGATAAGAAAGGATCCTGAAGTCTACAAAGCTTCCTTTAAAAATATTATAGATATAGTCATTTCCTATATCGACAAAGTTTAGTAGTATTTGTCATTTAAAATTTGTTTTGAGCTAATATCTGTGGAAGACAAAAGAACTTAGATTTTATCCAAAGGCATAACGAGCTTCATGATCGTGTTGTAAAGCTAGATGCCAGCTATAAATAGCCCCTGCAGTACGAATCAACTGTTGTGACAGAGAATATGTTAATCCTTCAAACGTTCGTAATGTTTGGTTCGAAATCGAGAGGGCGTCATGCAGAATCTATTAGTTGCAAACCATCGTGGTGACAATGCAAAAGACACATAAAATAATATTAAAAAAATAATATTATTATATAATTATGCCAATTGGGATACATATAAAACCTAAAATTTAAAACATAGAAACTAATGAGAGAGAAAATCTCCCCTTAAACTTGACTCTTAAAAGACTACATTGTGGATGCTATTGTGTTATGGTATGAGAAAGGGGGTCTTCTATTTATAGAGTTTCAAAATTTTTCCTCTTAGAAATAGGTTAGCCAAAGGGATCTTGGATTAAAAGAGACAAACTAATTTTCCAATTAAGAGGGAGTTCTTCAAGTTTTAAAAATTGGGTAAAAGGGATAAAAAAATTCAATTTTTTTTTAAAACATTTTCGCTCCAACAACTATCAAAGTTGTTCGACAACTTTGCAAAGTTGTCCAACAACTGTGAAAAGTTGTTGAGACAACTAATGCAGTTGTCGGACAACTATCCTAGTTGTTTAAGCAACTTTATCTCAAGTCTTTAATAATATTGTGGGACTCACTTGTCCCCTTTTTTTAATTAAAGACTTGGGAGGGTCTTTTGACTCATTTTTCTCTTAGCGAAATATAAAAAAGTTTTATATTTCTTTTTTAAGAAAATTAAAAGTATTTATGGTTACTTTTATTTTCCTTCCAAGAAATAGTAGAAACTTAATTTTGGTAAGAAAACCAGGGCAAAAACCCTAACAAATCTCTCCTTTTTTACTTGATTTTCTTGACAGCATATTCTTGATCCTCCTTCTTCACACGATCTTCATATATCACTGATGCTTACCATGATTAAAAGTTGACATGGATTAAAAATTGAAGCCCTATCCGTTAAAAATAAAAGCATGGGTTAACATTATTGGAGTCCTGTGTTATAAGTGAATAGGGTTGAAAGTGGAATCTTGTGCATTAAAAGTGAGCATATGTTAAGAGTGGAGCTCATGCGTTAAAAGTAAATGCATGAGTTGAAAGGAGCCCAAGCGTTAAAGCAAGTATGGGCTGAAAATTGGAGCCCATAAACATGGGTTGAAAGTTGATTTTTGATTTTAAAGATAAATTAGAAGCAGGATTGTTGAAACTTTTCTCCATATGTAGCTAGAAAAAAAATCTGGTATTGCCAATAGAGGGTATCAAAGTGACAAACTCCTTGTCTTACGAAGAAGAGCCCGTTGAAATTTTAGATCGCCAAGTTTGAAAGCTGAGGAGCAAAGAGATAGCCTCAGTAAAGGTACTATGGAGGAATCAGAAAGTCGAAAAAGTAACTTGGGAGTCATAATATGACATGAGAATTAGATATCCCAATTTGTTTGCTTCGATGGAGGAGGAGAAAGAAGGTACTATTCCTGTCTTATCTTTCCTAGTCCTTTATTATGCTTGAAATCATGTCTGTATGTGTCCCGCATCATCATTTAGGACCGAATGATCCTAAGGGGGGATAATGTAACGCCCCGCAATTTAGGCTACAATATAGACCATAATTTCGATGTGTTGTTAATCCCAAAACCATAAAATCCTATGCCAATATGGCATGATAATTATTGTGTAGCATGTAAATCCACTCAAGCTTGAATTTAGACCATAGAGGTCCTTCAACTCAAGGACGAGTTGAAACTATTTCGATCGACTAAGTTTTAGTGGATGTTGTAAAGTGTGTCAGATTCCATTGACCATAACTCTCTGTATATGTCGAATTAGGAAGCCTACTATGTGTAAAATAATAGGTATTCGAGTTAGCTTTCCAACGATATCAATTTGGCTAAAATCCGACACCCGAGCAAGAAGTAATGGCCTTTCAAAGTGATAAGCGTCGCCTAACCAATCGCCCATGGCCACTGGTAAGCATAGGCAATAGCCTAGGCGGCGCCTATGTAAACATAGGCGATAGCCTAGGAGGTGCCTATATAAACATAGGCGATAGCCTAGGCGGCACCTATGTGAACATAGGCAATGGGATGGGCGGAGCCTATGTAAAGAAATCTAGTGACTTACACACTCCGTGTTGAGGAAAAAGTGGTCCTTTTCCAACCTTACTTAGCCCTAAAACACGAGATCTAGTTCCAAGGACCCCAAAATACATATTCTTTCATCAAAAGTGCTCAAGATTCTCCTTAGGGTTTCAAACTAAAAAACTAAATAGTTTAAGATTCGACCGTAGGTTTTCAAAGATAATTACATATTTGGAATCACCAATCCGCAAGCTTCAAGAAACATCTATTATCCTTGGAAATAGAGGTACGTGGGGTT
>NW_025870169.1:35995-58330 GCF_002878395.1 Capsicum annuum
ATAAATTATTTTCAAATTCCCTTGATAATGTTTCGATACTCCATATTGTATTGTGATCAACAAAAGAGAGCATGAATTTGAAATAAATATTGTTCACCACTTGTAAATGATGAAGCACCTTGGTTTTTACATGATTATGCATATATGGATGTAATATTGATGACTTGCAAGTCGGGTATGACGATACCCTACAGAATATGATATGTGATTGAAAGAGATGAAATTTAAATACTTTGATTTTGCATGAGAAGGTGGATTCCTGAAGAAGGCGTTTGAGACACAAGGGCTCATCGCTGGAAAAATGTGTTTGCCGACACGGAATATTGGTACCAGGCTTAGTGATCTTTTATACTTGACTTTATGTCATTCCCAAATTAGGACTATAGGTAGGATCCCGGGCTAAGTGATCTTGGGCACTACCATTGGGTCGAGACACCATGCTGTGTGATCTTGTGTGTCTTTCCCTCATGTATACTCTAATCTCGGCAGCAATCGGGGTTTGACAGTTGGTGTAAATTATGTAGGGTATTCCACCTAGCTCAGTTGTATTTCGTTATTATTGAGAAAAACTATTACATTACACCCATATGTTTTCAAATTTTTTGATACAAAATTGCTTTATAATGGCTCTCAACTATATTTTGTAAAAATATTATGTTTTGTTTTGATTTCTCTGCGTGCCAGTACTATTGTGCTGACCCCCTCCCCTCTCCAACCTCTTAGGTTCAAAGGCCTAGTCTAGGGGTCAAGAGAATTAGTAGATCTTTCAAACAGAGCTGTAGAGACAAGTGGTGAGCCTTCTATGTTTCAGAAGGTCTTATGTCCTGCAGTCCTTTTATCTTATTTTTAGTTTTAGTTCTACTGGGGGCCTTGTCCCAGTTTATATATGGTTACTTGACTCAGTCATTTGTTAGAGATTTTTGCAGACAGTCGTTTAGAGGTTAATTGATGTTGAGGGAACCTTATCTCCCCGTTATTATTTCTTTTATATTTATGACCATGTTTCTGAATTATTGTGTTTTTTTGCATTATTTTAATTATATGAATTAGGTGCATGATTACCAGATAGATAGGGGTGTTTCGGACCTCCATGGTTCAAAATGCTCATCACGAACAGGCCTCGGTTCGGATCGTGACAAGCTTGGTATCAAAGCACGGTTCATGGTCCCATAGTGTCTGCGAAATCACGTCAGGTAGAGTCTTATTTATGGGTGTGTAGTGCGCTACACTTATAAGCAGGAGGCTTCTAGGCATTTAGGAAATGTTTCCCTTCTTTGTGATTTAGTTCGTGCTTCAGAGTCTGAACTGTCCCCTAATCAATGATCACTTATGTTTCAGAAACATAGTTATACCTCCACATCGTATTATTAATCAGAATGCTCGGGCAGATAAGGTTCGTCCCACCCATGGGATGCGGACCCATAATAGTGCTCACATTTTAGAACTTGTACCTACTCCGGGAGTCCCTCCAGTCCCGACCAATCCACCTCGAGCTCCGTGGACTAATACCAACCGTCCTCCAACTGCTTAGGGAGATATTTCAAATGCAGAATTCAGATGGTCTATTCATATGCTGACACAGTTTGTAGCTAACGAGGCTTAAAGATCGGAAGATGTTGGGTCTGCATCTGTTACATCTGAGGATACTAGAGTCGAACATTTCATGAAGATGAACCCACCCAAGTTCACTGGCACCAAGGTAGAGGAAGATCCACAGGAGTTCGTGGATGAGATGGAAAAGATCTTTAAGGTGATATATGTGGATCGGGTTGAAGGTTTGGAGCTAGCAACCTATCAGCTCAAGGACGTTGCGAATCAGTGGTATGCCGATTGGGAAGATAAAAAAGCTGAAAGTGCTGAGCCCACAGTTTGGGGCAAATTTGTGAAAACTTTCCTTGATCGATTCTTTCCTCTGGAGTTGAGGGAGACCAAAGTGGAAGAGTTTATGAATCTGAAGTAGGGCAGTATGAGTGTCCAGGAGTACACTTTGAAGTTTAATAAACTAGCCCACTATGCACCAGAGTTGACTAGTAATATGAGAGCCCGGATGAGGAAATTTGCATCTGGCCTTGCTGATAACCTGGTACTTGAGTGCCAAGGGACTATGTTTAATAAGGAGTTAGACTTTGCTCAACTGACCGTTCATATGCAGCAGGTGGAAGAGAAGAAGAAAAATATTACTGAATCTAGAGAGAAAGACAGACAGGCTAAGAGAGCTAGATCTGCGGATCAGCACCAGAGTCAGTCGCAGAGTGGTAATAGGGGTAATAAGTGGTCGAGAAAGAAGAAGTTTTAGAATAATGCACAGTCAGCAGCCAGCGCCCCAGCACCCAGACCACCGACAGATAGACAAACTTAGAGTTTTTTAGACTCCTCATGGGTCTAAAGCTCTAGGTACACAGTCTCTGGGCAGTGTGGCCCAGCAGCATCATACTCATCCATGATGTAAGGTTGCGAAAGTAATCATCTAGGGAAGTGCTGGTTTGAGGGGAGAAACTGCTATACTTGTGGCAAAGTGGGTCACCTTCAGAGAGATTGTCCTTCTGCTAGAGTAAATGTGGGAGGGGGGGAGGTCTAAGTCCCAAGCCGCCTCCACAGCTCCTTTTCCTAAGGGTGCCCCATCAGCTACCGAAAGCGGTCACAACCAGTTATATTCTTTGACTAACCGCCAGGAGGCGAAAGCTTCACCAGATGTTGTCACCGGTATATTATGAATCTTTTCTCGTGATGTTTATGTATTGCTGGATCCCGGGTCTACTTTATCTTATGTGACCCCTTATGTGGCTGTTGGTTTTGGGTTTGAGCTCGAAGTTATTATAGAACCTTTCTCTGTTTCTACTCTTGTAGGTGATTCTGTTGTTGCTAGAGGGGTGTATAGAAATTGTGTCGTGTCTATTCATAGTAGGGAAACTGTGGCAGACCTTATAGAACTGGATATGATAGATTTTAATGCCATCCTTGGGATGGACTAGCTCTATTCGTGTTATGCCACCCTTGATTCCAGAACCCGAAAGGTCACTTTTTCTTTCCCGAATGAGACACCAATTGTATGGGCAGGGAGTTCTGTGAAACCTAGAGGTCACTTTATCTCTTATCTTAGAGCCCGAAATCTTATCTCCAAAGGTTGTATGTATCATCTAATCTGAGTAAAAGATTCAAAAATTGGAAACCTTCCTCTGCAGTCAGTCCCTGTAGTGAATGAATTCCCAGAAGTTATTCCCAAAGATCTTCCAAGGATACCCCCTGATAGGGAGATAGATTTTGGCATTGATGTGTTGCCAGACACTCATCCTATTTCTATTCCACCATATAGAATGGCTCCCACGGAACTAAAGGAGTTAAAGGAACAGCTTGCAGACCTCCTAGACAAAGGTTTTATTCGTCCTAGTGTTTCCCCATGGGGTGCACCTGTGCTCTTCGTGCGAAAGAAGGATGGGTCCCTTCGGATGTACATAGACTACCGTCAGCTGAATAAGGTCATGATTAAAAATAAATATCCTCTTCATAGGATTAACAACCTTTTTGAACAGCTTCAGGATGCCAAGTGCTTTTCAAAAATAGACTTTCATTTGGGTTATCATCAGTTGAAAGTTAGGGCGCCAGACATACCCAAGACAGCCTTCCGAACCCGATAGGGTCACTACAAATTTCTAGTCATGTCCTTCGGGTTGAATAATGCCCCTGCCGTCTTCATGGATCTTATGAATAGAGTGTTCCATCAGTTTCTTGACTTGTTCATCATTGTATTTATTGATGATATTCTGATCTATTCTAAGAGTAGAGAGGATCACGCCAATCACCTTTGAATTATTCTTCAGACACTTAAGGATCATCAGCTGTATGCCAATTTTTCTAAGTGTGAATTCTGGTTAGATGATATTTCCTTCCTGGGGCATATCGTGTCTAGTGACGGAATAAGAGTAGATCCCCAAAAAGTTGAAGCAGTGAGAAAATGGCCCAGACCCACGACTCCAACCGATATTCAGAGCTTTTTGGATTTGGAGGGGTATTACAAAAGGTTTATAGAGAGTTTTTCTTCCATAACTGCTCTACTTACTAAACTAACTCAAAAAAAGATGAAATTTGTGTGGTCTAACCTGTGTGAAAATAGTTTTGAGAAATTGAAGGACAAGCTGACTACTGCTCCTGTTTTGACCCTTCCCGAGGGTATAGATAATTTTGTGGTTTATTGTGATGCATCCCGTATGGGACTTGGTTTTGTATTGATGCAGCGTGGTAAGGTGATATCTTATGCATCTAGGAAGTTAAAGGTGTATGAGCACAATTACCCCACTCATGACTTGGAGTTAGCTGTCGTGGTGTTTGCACTTAGAATCTGGAGGAACTATCTCTATGGAGTGCATGTTGATATTTATACTGACCATAAGAGTTTACAGTATGTTTTCTCACGAAAAGAATTAAACCTTAGGCAGAGACGTTGGATGGAGCTTTTGAAAGACTGATATGAGTCTACATTACCATCTGGGCAAGGCAAATGTTGTAGCGGATGCCCTCAGCAGGTTGTCTATGGGCAGCCTTTCTCATGTAGAAGAAGGAAAGAAAGAGATAGTGAAGGATATTCACTGCCTTATAAATCTGGGATTACGACTCTTAGATGTCAAAGGTGGAGGGGTGATTGTTCATGAGTTAGCTAAGTCATATCTTTGTGCTGAAGTTAAGGAGAAGCAGGTTGAAGATCCCATCTTGATGCAAATCAAGAAAGATATAGGTCAACAAAAGGTTATGTCGTTTAAAATTGGTGGCGATGGTATTCTGAGATTTCAGGGTAGGTTATGCATTCTGAATGTCGATGGGCTACGGGAAAGAATCCTTAATGAAGTGTACACTTCAAGGTATGTCATTCACCCAGGCTCTACTAAGATGTACCATGATCTGAAAACCTTGTATTGGTGGAATAACATGAAATGTGATGTAGCTGATTTTGTGTCCAACTGTTTGAACTGTCAACAAGTGAAGGTAGAAAATAGGAGGCTAGGTGGTACTTCCTAAGTGATAGCCCTGCCTTTATGGAAGTGGAAGATGATAAACATGGACTTCATTTTAGGACTTTTGAGATCTCAAAACCAGTATGATTCTATATGGGTGATTGTAGATCGTTTTGACCAAGTCAGCCCACTTTTTGCCTGTGAGGACTAATTATTCGGGAGAGCTTTATGCTAAGATTTACATTGAGGAGATAGTTCGATTGCATGGGGCACCAGTTTCCATTATATCCGATAGGGGTACGCAATTTTCATCTTAGTTTTGGAGATCCTTTCAGAAGGATTTAGGTACACAAGTGAATTTGAGCACAACTTTCCACCCTCAGATGGATGGGCAAGCTGAGTGCACCATTCAGACCCTCGAAGATATATTGAGGGCATGCGTCATTAATTTTAAAGGCAGTTGGGTAGATCACCTGCCACTGGTTGAATTCGCTTACAATTATAGCTACCATGCCAGCATCAAGATTGCTTCTTTTGTAGCTTTGTATGGGAGGAGTTGTAGGTCTCCGATAGGATGGTATGAAGTGGGTGAGACTCAGTTTTATGGGCCTGATCTTGTTCATCAGGCGATGGGGAAAATGAAGATCATTAGAGAACGACTCAAGACTGCTCAGAGTCTTTAGAAGTCCTATGCCAATGTTCGGAGAAGAGAAATAGAGTTTGGAGTTGGTGATTGGGTGTTTCTCAAGGTTTCTCCTATGAAAAGAGTTATGCGGTTTGCAAAAAGGGGTAAATTGAGCCCTCGTTATGTAGGGCCATATCAGAGTTTGAAAAAGATTGGTACAGTTGCATATGAGTTAGAATTGCCTGAATGTTTGGGTTCTGTTCATTCGATATTCCATGTATCCATGTTGTAGAAATGCATTAGAGATCATTCTATGGTATTTCCAGTAGAGGGTATCAAAGTGACAGACTCCTTGTCTTACGAAGAAGAGCCCATTGAAATTTTAGATCGCCAAGTTTAAAAGATGAGGAACAATGAGATAGCCTCAGTAAAGGTACTGTGGAGGAATCAGAAAGTCGAAAAAGTAACTTGGAAGTCAAAATATGACATAAGAATTAGATATCCCAATTTGTTTGCTTCGATAGAGGAGGATACAGAAGGTACTATTCTTATCTTATCTTTCCTACTCCTTTATTATGATTGAAATCATGTCTGTCTGTGTCCCGCATCATCACTCGGGGATGAATGATCCTAAGATGGGGATAATATAATGCCCCACAATTCGAGATACAATATAGACTATGATTTTGATGTGTTGTTAATACCAAAGCCATAAAATCCTATGCTAATACGGCATGTTAATTATTGTGTAGCATGTGAATCCACTCAAGCTTGAATTTAGACCATAGAGGTCCTTCAACTCAAGGATGAGTTGAAACTATTTTGATCGACTAAGTTTTAGAAGACATTGTAAAGTGGGATATCTTTCATCGACCATAACTCTCTATATATGTCAAATTACGAAGCCTACTATGTGTCAAATAATAGGTATTTGATTTAGCTATCCAACGATACCAATATGGCTGAAATCCGACACCCGAGCAAGAAGTTATGACCTTTCAAAGTGATAAGCGTCGCCTAACCAATCGCCCATGGCCACTGGAAAGCATAGGAAATAGCCTAGGCGGCGCCTATGTGAACATAGACAATGGGATGGGCGGCACCTATGTAAAGAAATCTAGTGACTTAAACACTCCGTGTTGAGGACAAAGTGGTCCTTTTCCATCCTTATTAGCCCTAAAACATGAGATCTAGCTCCAAGGACCCCAAAATACATATTCTTTCATCAAAAGTGCTCAAGATTCTCCTTAGGGTTTAAAAATAAAAAACCAAATAGTTCAAGATTCGACCGTAGGTTTTCAAAGATAATTACATATTTGGAATCACCAATCCGTAAGCTTCAAGAAACATCTATTATCCTTGGAAATAGATGTACACGGGGTTATCCAAAAATCTCATGGGTGTTGTTTTTTATGAACATGCATGCTTTTTAAAGGGGGTTTTAATCAAATGCTAATATCTTTCTTTCAATATGATTTCTTAGTCATTTTCTTTATGTCATGGGAATTTTTTGCCTATATACTTCAATGGTTGAAACCATGCATATGTGATTTGAGATTTTCCATGGAAGTTTGATAAATATGAATGATAAATTGTTTTCAAATTCCCATGATAATGTTTTGATACTCCATATTGTATTGTGATCAACAAAAGAGAGCATGAATTTGAAATAAATATTGTTCACCACTTGTAAATGATGAAGCACCTTGGTTTTTACATGATTATGCATATGTGGATGTGATATTGATAACTTGCAAGTTGGGTATGACGATACCCTATAGAATACAATATGTGATTGAATAAAATGAAATTTGAATGCATTGATTTTACATGAGAAAAGTTGATGCCTGAAGAAGGCGTTTGAGACACAAGGGATCATCGCTGGAAAAATGTGTTTGCCGACATAGAATATTGGTACCAGGCTAAGTGATCTTGTGTACTTGACTTCATGTCATTCCCAAATTGGGACTAGAGGTAGTAGCCCGGGCTAAGTGATCTTGGCCACTACCATTGGGTCGAGACACCATGCTGTGTGATCTTGTGTGTCTTCCCCTTACGTATACTCTAATCTCGGCAGCAACCGGGGTTTGATAGTTGGTGTAAATTATGTAGGGTATTCCACCTATCTCAGTTGCATTTCATTATTGTTGAGAAAAACTATTGCATTACACCCATGTTCTTGCAAATGATTTGATACAAAATTGCTTTATGATGGCTCTTAACTATATTTTGTAAAAATATTATGTTTTGTTTTGATTTCTCTGTGTGCCAGTACTTTTGTGATGACCCCCTCCCCTCTCCAACCTCTCAGGTTCAGAGGCCCAGTCTAGGGGTCAAGAGAATCAGTAGATCTTTCAGACAGAGCTGTAGAGACAAGTGGTAAGCCTTCTATGTTTTGGAAGGTCTTATATCCTGCAGTCCTTGTATCTTATATTTAGTTTTAGGGTCTACTGGGGGCCTTGTCCCAGTTTATATACGATTACTTGACTCAGTTATTTGTTAGAGATTTTTACAGACAGTCATTTAGAGGTTAATTGATGTTGAGGGAACCTTATCTCCCCGTTATTGTTTCTTTTCATATTTATGACCATGTTTCCGAATTATTGTACTTTTCCACATTACTTTGATCATATGAATTAGGTGTATAATTACCAGACAGATAGGGGTGTTTTGGGCCTCCATGGTTCGAAATGCTCGTCACGGCCATGTCCCGGTTCGGGTCGTGACAATTTTTCATCTCGAAAGTACTTGACACACTAGTATAATGATCATGACATATGTATTAACATACAAATCATGGGATTAAAGCTCATACACCTAGGAACGATGCTTCAAAGTCTAGCCCAAAAATATGGGGTGTTACATTATCTCCCCCTTAGAATCATTGGTCCTCGAATGAGACTAGTTATACTGAGAGTACTGAAGAAAATAGGATCATATACTAAACATGCTTGACTAGAAACATGATTACATACTGAGTCTGAGCATGATACATGAACTGAACTAATTTCATGAATACATGCAATGACATGAGAGTGGTTAAAAGGCTGAGATAGAAACGAAAGAGTCAACTTATGAGTAACCATTACTTCAAGTTGGATCCTATTTCATGAAGAAAAGATGAAATATTTAGGAAACTAATACTTGGGGTATTACAATACATCCCCTTTCGGGATATTTCACCCCCCGAATGATACTGACTTTGCTGAAATACTAAGGAAAGACTGAGATGATGTACGAGACACTTATAGATTGAATTGGGACTAAATATCTGGAATCTGAAACTTATGCATGATGCATGAACTGAGCTGAATTCGTAAAATTACCTGGATGCAAAAGAATTACCTCTTGGAATAGCCATATTCATGAGACTCTGGATAGTATGACTAGATGGAAAGATGGAAAAACCATAGGAACTTATCCGTTTGACTGCTAGACTTGGTTGTTGGATATACGGACTAAATCATATTGAAAGATTATACTTAACTATACATCCCACTCCAAAATTACACTTCACTTGATGCTACTTACAATAATCATATGGGCACCGATAACTCTATCTACTAAAGTCTGAGCTGAACTGAATTCTCATACTGTGTTCAAGGCTACTCGAATCTACAAAGGGCACACATAACACTATAATAATAGTCAGAATCATGAATTCAATACACCCTGCATTTTCATAACTTCTCATCTCATGAATAATTCTTATTACCACTTCGATAACTACATTCAACCTTTTACTAGGATTTCACTAACATGAAATGCATTCATATACTTACACACCAACATAATTTTCAAGACTATCTTCATACACACATATGCACTTTTAAACAAACACCCATAAAAGTATCTTTCTCATATCCTCCAAACCTCTATCATTAACAACTTTTTTGTGTTATTCTTAATAAAATCACACATAAAAGTTCAACTAAACATGACATATATAAAAAATTTAGCCTCTATCTTACTTCACTTCACTAGTATGCATGTGAGGTAGGGTTCACATGCATGAACTATACTAACTAACTGGATAACACGAACGTTAGAATATATACATAAATACATATTAACTGTAACTGAGTTTGTGATAACATGATTACTAATTATGGGTAGTGATAATTATATAACTAAAATAACTGATACTGAATGACTGTATCTGACAGTTTAGGTTCTGACAGAACTAGCTGAGTCCCATATTATTCTGAATTGATTGTATTTGATAGTCCTAAATTCTGAAGAACTATCTGAGTTCTTTTACTAATACTGAATGAATGCATCTGATAGTCCTAATTCTATAACTGAAATTATGGGAAGTAGTATCTAACCAACATACTCCAAAATGTGCCATAATAGCTGAGCTAGAGTCTAATTTGTGCGCTAATTGGAAGGGTGTCAATACTGCGCTACTGGTAAGAACAAGCTGTGGGTGACCCTCATATAAAAGGTAACTCTAATGAGAATAGTGGGAAACCTCCTATAACAGGTTAAGCCACCTCATCTACTCTCATTTAACAGGCTATGATGTCTCTACCTACACTGGCTATATAGTTCTGGAATGCAAGGATTGCTTCTACAAATCACACCCTCATATAACAGGTGCGTTCCTATCCTTGGGTTTGCTTGGTGCTAATTCCTACTCCCATCTAAATAAACACTGAACATGATTAACTAAACTAGACTAGAATAAATTCATGGAGTTTCGTTAACTGACGGACCACTACTGGGATTACTGAATTACTGAGCTTTCCTGAGTCAACTGACTGACTGAGTTCTATGGGTCATGGATTGAATGAGGATCTCGTGAAAGCATGACACTAGCTCTAGGCACACAGCTATATTTTTTGGGCACAAGTACCCCCAGGACTCAATGGAAAGAAACTGACAAAGCATGACTTTCTTGATTAAATGACTAACATTAACAATCCATAATTCATTGACTAAGACATTTCATCAAACATTTGGCATGAATAAACTTGTACATGAATGGGGATTTCATATTATCATATTAGTATGGCACTTTTCCGTCACTTAGGCATTTAATCAAACTCATGGGGAGCATACTTTGGTTATAACATCATCAATACATCTAATTGTCATGGTTGCATAAATAAATTTGCAAATTTAAAGGGTTTATCATTATTATTATGCAAATCTTCATATACTTGGGCCAATCATTGGTATATGTAATTTAAAACATGAATCAAAACCCCACAACATCATGAACATAAATTTCAATTATAATTAAATCATGAACATTTATAAATACACAATTCTTATATTTTGAAAAGAGATTCTTGAGTTTCATGGATGAAAGGGACTCATAAATCAACACATGACATACCTTGATACTTGATTTAGGAAGATTGATAGGAGAATCCTTGAGATTTGGAACTTGAATTGGAATTGTTCTTGAGAGAATTTGAGAGAAAAGAATGTATTTTGGTGAAATAGAGGCTTAATTTAGGGTTTATGGAGCTTTGAGGTGAAGAGAAAATACCAAAATACCCCTTCAAAATCGTTTGGAAAATGCTGAATTCAACGGCTGACGTCATTGGGTTGATGTCATCACATATGTGATAAGTCATTAGCTCATGTCATCACTTGATGCTGGAATTTATGACTTTCTCCCTAAGTCTGACGACATTAGCTGATAAGTTGTCAGATTTGTGATAAGCCGTCAGATATGTCGTCACTTAGTTGCCAGACTAACATGCTGGATTAAAATGGGTATAACTTTTTGCTCCGATATTGGATTTTGGAGAAATTGGTCTCGTTGGGATGATAATTCAATTACTTATCTATTGGTTGTCTATGAGCTCAAAAATTTAAAGTAAGAAGATATATATGCTCATTTGAAATTGACTATACCTATATCCTTCCTAAGAATTTAATTGGTAAGGAATATTTTGATACGCCTAATAGCTAGGACATATTTGAGACCTTAATTAACATCAAAATTAATCATGTAAGAACCAAAGAACCATGATGTACTATGAATAAGCTTGAAATATGACGGTAATATTGATTTACCTTTTTTGGGGCATTACACTAACTTTTGCTTAGTGAGCGATTTCACAAACATGAATGAAGTCCTTCAAACTTCAAAACTTAAAAGCATTGCTGGGATACTTTCTAGCCTGTGTGCAATCCTATAACTGTTGTGGAGACTGTCTGAGAAAACTCTATCTATAAGGATTTAAGCTTGACTATTTCTATAGCCATAAGAATATGGCCGAATTGGCATGAATGGATTAATGTAAGAGTTTGTATAAGTTCCAGAGGGAACACCACTACTGCATGATCTGAGACATGAAATAAAGAAAACATTCTTAAATTCCCTATAGCCTCTTGAAGAAAAGTACAGACGTCTCTGTACCATTCTGCAAGACTCTACTAGGCGCAGGTTCATAGAAAACCTAGGACACTTGAACTCTGTGCTCTAATACCAAGTTTTTCACAACCTGCGACTACCCCTTAGTCGTAACAAGGTGCTTGGAACCATAAGTGATCCCAAGCTAATCCATGAGCTGGCATACTACTTCAGCAACCGATTCAATATATTAAGTATCTATTTCTGCTGTGTAGAAACATAATCACAATGAAATCTGAGTAAGTATGTAACTGATAAAATTTATAATATGATAAAATCGAACAGAGAAACTAAAATTACATGATTGACTCTGCCTGACATCTATAAAGCCTCTACTATAATGACTATAGGTAGCTGGGATATGCCTCCAACTACCACTAATTAATATATATGGAAAATAAAAATAAATACAACATAGCACATGAGCTAGATCTGACTGGAGTCCCCTAAATAGGAGAACTCATCACTTGTTGGCTAGAAGCTACAATGTCTGATTATGTTGCATAGGCTATAGCTGGTCCTACATAATGAGACAATGTAACACATATACATATATGTGGATTAGTACTTCTGGAATATACTGAGTAAGAGGGGGTAAATGCAGTAAGTAAAATTGATTTCATATGTAATCTTAAATCATGCATGCTAAGTGTAAGTAGACTCACCAAGAGACAAAAATAAACTAAAATTTAAAGTATCTTAAAGCATGTATAACAAATATAATCTGATTAGCTGGTGAATCACTACACTTAGTTTCTCAAAACTTTACATTTGTAGAATAAGTAGAACTGAATCTAGGATATGGTAAAAACATGAATACATGAACATACGAAACAAAACATATATGTATTGAGCTGATCTGATTTAATGAATAACCAATGTCTGGGTGTTGAAATGATTGAAATCTAAGTGAAGGGGTAATTAATATTAATATACTGGGTACAGATACATGAATATGGACTACTGATATTCGAAAACTAAATAGTTGATGACTTAATACTGATCATGTAATACTGAAATGTACTTAGTCTAAATAACTGGATTGAATTTGAGGGGTATTATGCATATGAGATAAAGACTAAATGAACAACATAAGATAACTTAGCATGAATGCATGAAACCTATAACATCTGAGAATGCAAGACTACATGTATATCTGTATGTTACTGAGATAATCTAAAATATGAAAGAGTGAAAGCCATTAAACTAAATATATAAAAGTCTGTACACTTAGTCAAGCAAACCTAAATTAAAAAGACACTAAATACTATATTGGGACTGTGGGAGCTATCATTTAACTGACATAAAACATATGAGCTATCATGGAGTACAACGTCTGACCTATGTTGAGGAGGGTTGTTCTATCCTTGCCATTAGAATAGAATCTGAACTATAGTGATCACTAAACTATTGTACCAAAGGACCACGGAGTCAATCCTAAACTGACGGGTGACCCCTAAGAGGAAGTCAAGCCTAAACTGATAGGTGAGCCCTCATATCCTACGCTGGCTATGTAGTTCTAGAATATAAGGACTACTACTAACAACTCTACCTAACTGATGGAGAAGTCTCCATCCCTGCATTATCTTGGTGCTAAATCCAACTTCCAACTAAAAGACATTAAAATACTAACTGGTGCATGTAATGATAACTAATAACTAATAAGCTCAGGTCATGGTATTCTAAAAATAATAGTGCATATGGATTATGAGGTAATTATTAACGTATAAACTGATATTGGAATTGAAACTAGATTGAGTTTAACTAAATAAGATTTCATAACTGATAGTACTCATTATGATCATAATAACTAATTAAAAGAAATAAATCATAGTTTAACTGAATCATAATTGAAAATCCAAAAATTATGTAAAACACGTAGGTATCGGGCGTTCATAACTTGCCAGCACTGAATGACCATAAAGTATGATATCAACACTTAAAACTACAGTATGGGAATCATAGATCAAAAATCCAAAAGCATATACACTTCATCAAACACATGGGAATCATGAACTTGAACATGGGAATTATTCAAACTTAAGGAAATAGCATGATTACAAGACTAAAATCATAAATTAGGGATTTACATAGAATTCACTTGAAATAGGACATAGGCATTTTATCAAAATATGCAAAGATCATATCTTGAACATAAGACTATCATAAACACGAGGGAACAATAGAGTTACATGGAAAAATTCATAACTTAGGGATTCATCTTGAAATTAATTGAACATGATATGGGTATTTCAATACTCAAATAGGATATGGCTCATTCTACTTGAAAACACATGAAACCATAACTCGTAATTAAAATAAACAAGAGACTCATGGGAATACTTCAACTTAAAACATGTAAAACTCATAAATTTAAATTCAAAAAAGGTTTTTAGGCTCCATGGGTGAAAGGGGACCCATGGATGAAATCTTACATACCTTAATAGATGATTTCTTGAGTGTTTCTTGAACTTGAATTCTTGAATTTTTTGTGTTCTTGGAGAAATCCTTAAACTTTGTCATGGGGATAGGGGAGGGTTTTTACGTGAGGGATTTTGAGGAAGATGGGTAAATAATGCCCTTTTAGATGCTATAAATTATCCCTTGGATATTTGGGATTGAGGGGAAAGGACCGAAGTTCCCCTTAACCCCTAAGAAGTTGAAAACAACATGGGAATAGACTAGGCGGTGCCCCCTTTAATCCATGGGAGTAGAGCCCATGGTGCCCCCTCTATCTAGGTGCAATAACTTGAGCGGCTTGAGCTTATCGTGCGCCCTCACTTCCTCTCACAAAAATAGATATAACTTTGCACTCGGGTATTTGGATTAAGGCAAAATTGGTATCCTTGGAAAGCTGGCTCAATTATATACAATTTAGTGGGTCTTAAGTAGAAAAATTCCACGTACATCAAAAGTTATACATATTCAAATAGACCCTTGTTGAATCAAATACCAAACTTGGATGGATCAAAGTCCCTTAGCTCAACTTCGCTCTAAGTAATTCCTAGGAATATTTTTCACCTCGAAAGCACTTGACATACTATTATAATAATCATAAAACATATATTAACATACAAATCATTGAATTAAAGTTCACACTCATAGGAATTATGCTTCAAAGCTAGCCCAAAAATATGGGGTGTTACACCTTTTGGGATGAGGCTTTATTGAGGGTTGCACATGTCTACTTTTTCTTTATAAAGTGATGTACCAAAAACATTTTGGTATGGTGAAGATTTTCCTATTACCATTTGAGAGTATTTGGTTGCAAAGCTTTTGTACATGTGCCCAAAGATGAGAGGTCAAAGTTAGAATCCAAGACAAGGCAGTGTATCTTTATTGGTTATTTCCTTGGTGAGTTTGGTTATAGGATATATGATCCAGTTGATAAGAAGCTTGTAAGAAATTATGATATTGTTTTCCTGGAGAATCAAACAATTGAATATATTGACAAAGCGAAGAAGCTAGAATCTTCAAGTTCTGATGGTGTGGTTAGTCTTGATCAATTTTCTCATACAAGTGTGCATGAAGTTGGTGGGATAGATAATCATGTTCAAAATCAACATGTTGATGTTGATAATGGCAATGATGTTGTTGTTGATGATTCTCCAATTCAAAAAGTTGTGGATGAGTCAAATGCTCCACTTAGAAGGTCTACAAGATCGTGTATTCCTTCTTCTCATTATTATCCTAATAGTATATATTACTCACTGATGGGGAGAGCCTGAATATTATGAGAAGGCATGGCGAATGAACACAAGGATCAATGAATTGAAGCCATGCAAGATGAGATAAAATCTCTACATGAGAACCACACTTATGAGTTGGTGAAATTTCCTAAGGGCATGAGAGATTTAAAGAATAAGTAGGTGTTCAAATTAAAATTTGAAGAATACAGCCTAAAGCCGAAATACAAAGCAAGATTGGTTGTCAATGGATTTTTTCAAATAAAGGGTATTGACTTTGATGAAATATTTTCTCCTATTGTCAAAATAACCTCTATTCGTACAGTTCTTGGTTTGGCTACTAGTTTTGATTTAGAGATTGAGATGATAGATGTGAAGAAATCTTTTTTTCATGGTTATATAAAAGAGAAGATTTATATGGAACAACCTTAAGGCATCAAGGTAAAAGGGAAAGAAAACTATTTTTGCAAACTTAAGAAGAGTTTCTATGACTTGAAGCAGGCTCCCAGACAGTGGTATAAGAAGTTTGAATCTATCATGGGGAAGAAAGGATACAACAAAACTTCTTTTTATCACTATGTATTTGGAAAAAGTTTTTCTAATGATGATTTTTTCATTCTCCTGTTATATGTGGATGATATGTTGATTGTGGGCAAAAATACTTCCAAAATTAACAAGTTGAAGAAACCGTTATGCAAGTATTTTGATATGAAAGACTTGGGTCATACTAAACAAATTTTGTGCATGAGAATTACTCATATCAAAGAAGATAGAAAGCTTTACTTATCATAAAAGAAGTAAATTGAATGTGTACGAAGCTCTTCAACTTAAAGAATGTTAAGGTTATTAACATACCCCTTGTTGGTCATATGAAATTGAGAAGGAAAATATGTCCTACAATGAAGGAGGAAAAATAAAGTATTGCTAAAGCTCCATATTCCTCTGTTGTTGGAAGTTTAATGTATGCAATGGTGTGTACCTGACCCGATATTGCTCACGTAGTTGGTGTTATCAGTAGGTTTCTTGAAAATCTAGGAAAGAAGCACTGGGAAGTAGTCAAATGGATATTAATGTACCTAACAGGAACCTCAGGTGATTATTTATGTTTTGGAGTTTCTGATCCAATTTTGAAAGGCTATACAAATGCTGATAAGGCAGGTGACCTTGATAATAGAAAATCTACTACTAGATTTTTTTTTACATTTTCAAGGGAAGCTATATCATGGCAGTCGAAGTCGCAAAAGTGTGTTGCACTATCTAAAACTGAAGTTGAGTATACTGAAGCTACTAAAGCTAGAAAGGAAATGGTATGGCTCAAGCTATTTCTTCAAGAACTTGGATTGCAACAAATGGAGTATGCTGTCTGTTGTGACTTTCAAAGTGCAATAGACTTGAGCAAGAACACCATGTACCATACAAGAATAATACACATTGATGTGACATACCATTGGATTTGTCAACAAGTAGAGAATGAATCATTCTATGTTAAAAATACACATAAGTGAAAATCATGCGAATATGCTGGCAAAGGTGGTGCCAAAAGACAAGTTTAAATTATGCAAAGAACTTGTTGGCATGAGCTATCTCTAAGAAGTCAGAGATACCTCCTTCATAATTATGGGATTAGAGGGGGAGATTTATGGGGTCCATACCCATTAATGTTGTTGAAATATTTTAAATGAATTTAGGAAGTTGTTTTCTTTCTTAGGCCAAAGAATTCCAAGATATTGTAGGAGTGAAGCCACTTTCTAATTAAATCTTCCACGCAGCAAAATTGGACTTTTGTTTCTCTAGTGGTGATGTTATCAATGACATCAGTAGCAACATTAGCTACTATAAATAGAGGTAGATTCAGATCATTTTGATACACATCAAATAGAGAGAAGAACTATATATAGAGAGAGATCAGTAAGGTATTCCACAGACTATGATAAAAATAGTCTATGAAGGAAAAATTAGAGTAAGCGATATTTTAGTAAGATGGGAGTCAAAAAGAGGATTATTTATTTGAGTGTGTAGTAGTCACTTTGAGTATTATTCTTGTGACTACGGTGTAAAAAATTCTTCCTATAGTAATAGCAGTTTCTCCTCTTGGTCTGTGATTTTTCCCCTATCTAAAAGGATTTCCATGTCAAATTTCTGGTGTTATTTTTTTCATTTATTTCCCTATTATTTTATCACAAATACTTTTATTGTTATTCCGTATTTACCCAATAAATTCCTCTTCACATCACAAATGTTTTCAAGCTTAAGGCACTGGAGCTAAATAGCAACTTTTTCAGTAGAAGTATTTGTAATACCCCGCTTTTCTGGGCTACGGTTTGAACCATCTTTCCAATGCATATAGACCTGAACTCAATGTTTTATATTTATAAACAAGTGAGAATAACGATTCTTTAGGGTGGGATCATCTTTGGAGATGGATTGAAGTCTTAAATATCTCTTAGCTCAAAGTTAGGTTGAACAGTTTCCTATCCATTGAATTGTAGCGTATGATTATTTTTGGTTCAAATTCCAAAGAACGTTACTCCTAGGATAAAAGGAGTTATGTTTCGTATTATATATCAAATTAAATTCCTTTAAGTCTTCTTTCTAATGCAACTTACCGTTCGTTAATCTAAATTTTGAATCAAAAGTTATGAGTGTCTTAGTGGGGCACTACCTAGGTACGTATTGGGACCGCACCACAAACTCTGAGGTCTATGTTTGGTTTATGCCATTTGCGATGGGTCTGCAATGCAAACCCCATTTTGGGCATAAAAATTGCTCTGTTTTTATTTATTTCATGGGGAAAAAGGTCCTTTAACCCCCCCATCACTCTTTAATCCATCATAGAACCCGAAAATCATCCCAAGACAAATTGAAAGACTGAAAACCCTCGTCCTTTTTCTCTCAAGATCACCAAGGAGGGTTTTGTTAATTATTAAGCATATAAGTTCCAAACTCAAGGTTATTATTTAGTTTTATTTTGTCAAAAAGGTATGTGGGACTATCCTAACTCTCATGGGCATAAATTTTTTATTTTTAACAAGCTTTAAATATATATATGTATGTATACGTAAAGGAGATTTGGAAACCGTTTGAAGAGCATGAATCAATGTTTAATGAAATTATAAAATTTCTAGGGGGTTTTCCATGAACTTGAATTATATTCAAGTGCATATTTGGTATGAGTTTTGAAAAGTGATTTAAGATCATGATTTATGAAATCTCCCCCTACCATGATGAAAACTTATGGTCTTAACATGTTATGAATTATGAAATGGGTTAAGACCAGGAATTATAATACCTCTTTTGATCATGAGAATTGCGTATAACTAATGTTGGGATTATTTTATGAATGATGATAATTCTTAAGTTTTAAATGCCTTATTACTTATTATTCATCGTTGTTATTATATGTTTTTCAAAGAAGTGATTGTTATTATAAATATTATTATTTGTTAATGAAGAATTGCATGTGTTTTTTGTAACAATTAGCCACCATCTATTGAAGTTTTTAAAAGAGAGTGTTTTACATAAGTTTCATATGATATTTGATATAAGAACTCTCTCATGTGATGTTTAAATATTTTGGGTAGTCATTAACATGCATTTGAATAAGAAGGGATATGGATATGATGTGGTATAATATGGATGACTTACAAGTCTGTGTATGATAATACCCTGTTATGATATGCCCTTAACATAATTAGAAATGAACTTTTTATAAGAATGAATCATGCTTTTAAGAGGCTAAAATGGGTTCTATGAGAGTTAGATGGCTACCTAAAGAAGGCACGAGTTTCGATAACTCGTTGCCTAAAATTATGTTTTCCCGACATAGGAATATGATGTCTCAAGATAAGGATTACAAGCTGGCGATGACCTTATGGCATATCAAATATCAGCACTCTACCCCCTTACAGAAAACTTGGGTTGGAGGCTTGGATGATGAGCTATTGGCAGATCCATATAGCCTGTGGTTAGTAAGATTTATAACTTGTACCATCATGTTCAGAAGTAAAATAAAGAGTGTTGGTTATGTATTTACATGTATGGTTTGAGAATCTTTAATTATGTCCGGTTTTAATATATTATGATAAATTGTTTTCACAATGATCTCACTTATGTTACATATAATATATGTTATTTTTTTATTGTTCTACATACCAATACTTTCCAAGTATTTCCCCCATATTTTAGGTTCTGTAGTATAGTCTCATGGTCCATGACACTAGTAGAAACTTTGGATATGACAGAGTTGGTGAGCCATTCATCTTTCAAAATAAAATTTATTCATATGTTGATTTTTCTCATTCGATAGTCCAGCCAAGGACCTTGTCCCATCCTAGACAGTTAGTATTCAGTAAAGGCTTCATGGATGAGTTTTGGTTATTGTATTGTCATAATATTATTGACATAATTTTAGTTTTTAGATTTTCTTAATTTTAGTATATCTTCCTCACTTTTCTCTATGTATGGTTTACGCTTATAATGGTATGCTAAGGGGTCTCTCAAGCCTTCGTTGTTTGGGATGCCTATCGTAGCCAGGGCATTGGCTTGGGTCATGACAAACTTGGTATCAGAGCATGGCTTATGGTCCCAAGTTATGTATGAAGTTGTGTCTAGTAGAGTCTTGCTTATGGGTGTGTTGTACACCACACTTATAATCAGGAGGCTATTGGGCATTTAGGAGTTGTTTTTTATTCTTTCATACTCTAGATCATGAGATAGTGTTATCCCTATGAAAGTTATCCAAATCCTTTCCTTACTCTATTTCTATTGACTATCTCTTATTGTTGAGGCAATATAAGTGCAAGTGCTTAGATTCCTAATAAAATGGTTATTTTTGATTGAGTCATCAAAAAGTTATGAAAATGCACAAGGACTTGAGAGGAGTTTATTAGTGCTTTAAAGTATGTTGATTCAATTATATACCCCTATCTATATTAGTCATGCATTTTAACCTAAGGTATGAAGTATATTTAGTCCCTTTTAGAATCTTTGTTGCCGATGCCAGGCTTAAGGGTAATGATATGTGTCAGAATATTGGAATAGTATTTCCATCTGAGAGGTATTAAGTTAAGGTTTTATAACCTATGAGTAGTGAGATGATCCCAAAGTTAGTGATATGAAGCCATAAGTTTAAAATTCAGAGTGAGGATAATCCTTTAGTAAATAAGGTAGTTGTAGTTATGTGACCTTTAAGTAGAGGGTGGTGTGCCTTTTTATGGTGATTGGCTAATATCGTAGCAAGATTTGTAGATTGAATGGTAGTCTATGGAAAAAGTGATTAGCTATGATAATTATTTATTTAAAGTAGGGAAGGATTTTAGAATGGATAGTTATGGTGATAGTAAGAAAAAAAATCATTTATAGGTTGTGAATGGAAAGTGGTGGACTAGCTAATAAGTTATAAGTAGGGACTTACAAGTGTTTATAGAATCTTGAAGGTAGATGGGATGTATGTATAGGTAAGTATATATGATGTGAGAAAGTAGAATATGCTAATAAGATCATAATGGGTTATATTATAAGATTAGGATCGACTATTCTTATTATGTGACTTGACCCTCTTGATTCTCTTTTCTCTAGTAGTGGTAAAATAGTACAACAAGTGAGAAGGTGTGTAGTAAATTATAAGGTATGATAGTAATGTTGTGGAGAGGATGAACTTCTACGCATAGTTAAGTGAAACTAGATATTTAGGTTGATTTCTATATTTGATGGATTAGTATATTATGTGGCATGCTACATCAATGGCACATGATTGATGCTAGACAAAAAACTTAAACCTAAGATGTGGATTGTGGTGGTAAGAGTAGTAGCTTAAGATTAATGATACATGTATTGTGGGAATGAATTAGTAGGTTTGATGTAATGTGTGAATGATCCTAGTTTGATAACTTATGAAAAGTTTGAGTTGAAAATTATGTTGTTTATATGTATGTGAGGATTAGTGTTAGGGCAATGAGTTTTTAACAGCCTGTGTGTTTACGGAGTCAAAATTGTGCTTAAAATTAACCTATGTGGGAGTCTAAATTATGCTTAAAATAACCCTACGTGGCCCCTATATCAAGTGTATTAGGGATGGGTTCCAATGCCTTAGGAAAATTTTAGGCATAAAAGATAGGTTGTGAATCACAAGGGGTGAGTTTGTATTGGCTTTGCATCAAGAAGGCTCACTGCCTTAGCTTTGCATTGGGCTATGCACTGTAATGTTGTTGCTTTGTGTTGGACTTTGCACCGCGAAGATGGAGGTTTGTATTAGGTTCTGCACTGTAGACCTCCCTTATTTCATTGATGAGACTTCATTTTAAGAGTGTTTTAAGGTTATTTTGGTCCTTTTATGTCCTATAGACCATCCAATGTTTTTATAACCAGTTTTTAAGACTTAAAACTTTTTTATTCTCTCAAAAGGGTCACTTTTCATTCCCAAACTAAGGTTAAAAGGTTGTGAGGTTAGTGTTCAAACTTGGAGGCTAGAGAAAGTTTAGAGTAGTTCCCTTGGGAGAAATGTCATATCAAGAAGTTAGTACTTTTCCTAATAGTGTATTAGGGCTATCCTAGGATTCATGGGAATAATGATACCCTCTTGTGGTGAGAGTTGTGGTTATAGATTTAATAAGAGGATTTCGCAAGTCTAGGATGGTGACTTTTATCTAAGGGGGAGATAGTGGACTAAGGTAGGTCTTGAATTTTCTCATGTTGGCAACTTTCAGG
>NW_025870170.1:0-1148 GCF_002878395.1 Capsicum annuum
GAAATAGAAGGATTTGAAAAAGTTTCTCAATTAGACCAATTAGAGAACCTCTTAGATAAAAAATTCTCTCGTTTAAACATTCAACCTCTTAATATTTCTGATGATTTTGTACAAAATCTTGAGTCTAATTTTGTTGATAAAATTGAGTCTACTCAAAATACTGGAGATGTAATCTCTTCCGAGCTAAATAAGCTAAAAGGTATGATTAAGAAACAACCGAGAAAGAAATACGCTAATATTACCCGTATGTCTACTGCATATTATCCACGCCCAACTCCTCAAGATGTTCTGATAGAGGAAAGGGAATGGAATTAGACAAATACTTCTTATAGTGGAGAAGCCATTTATGAATGAAATATTGACGGATTATCTGACCGACAAATCTCTATTCTTATCCATCGTATGTCCATGTCTGCTACTATTGCCACAGCCACTGCTTCGCCAGAAAATCGGGCCAATCGCACCGACCCAACAATTTGTAAAATGATTGTTGCGAGATTTACTGGCCAACTTCGAGGCTGGTGGGATAAATTTTTGGACGATGATAAACGCGAGGCTATTTTTAATGCCACCAATGATAAACCCGAAAAAGATAATCTAGGCCGACCTCTTCAGGCAGGACGTTCAGATGCTGTCTATACCCTTATGCTTACAATTATTGAACATTTTGGAGGAAGATTTACTAATCAGTATGAAAACACTAGGACCCTTCTTAATGGTTTAAAATGTAAACACTTAGGTGAATTTAGATGGTATAAAGATACCTTTCTTAGTAGGGTTATGGATTTACCCGAAAGTAAGTATGACCATTGGAAAGCTAAATTCATTGATGGCCTTCCACCTTTATGTGCTGAAAGAGTTAGAAAATCTCTTAGAGGATCTTATGGAGAAGTCCAGTATTCAGAAAAAACTTATGGTCAGCTTATTGTAGCTTGTACTCAAGAAAGCTTAGCCCTTTGCAACGAGTTGAAATTAGCTAGACAAATTAAGCTTGATAAACTCAGAGAAAAATCCCAATTAGGAGACTTTTGTGAGCAATTTGGTATGGATAAACCCTTCGTACGAAAACCCCAAAGATATTCCAAGCCTAATAAATCCTAGAGAAATAAACGTTCTAGGCATAGAACCAAGGAAGAACGTGAAACTAG
>NW_025870171.1:0-5102 GCF_002878395.1 Capsicum annuum
CATCCCAAGAGATAATCTAATCCATCCATGTAAATTGTAAATTCAGTCAATTCCAAGCAGCATGTTTCAGATTCAACTATTCGGTCATGACTCAAATCATAAGAGTTCAGCACATAATCTCAAAATTTTCCAGCTATTTTAGCTCAGACAGGATAATACCTTTCTACAATATAAATCTTGTTGCCTCATGATTCGTACTTGCATAAGGCATCACTTCCTAAACTCTTAGCATGAATCAGCTCCCTAAAGCAAGTAAGGGCAAGTCAGCTCATAATTTAGTTTTATGATAGAAGTTTAAATATTTCAGATCAGTTATATCCTTTCTTAAAAGACACATCATGTCTGCGTTATTCCATATCTTTAAACTTTAACGTTCCTACCCATCATTCTGGGATGAATGGTCCCAAGAGGGATATAATGTAACACCCCACATTTCAGGCTAGAACAAAAATCATCGTTACTATGCGTAGATGATCCAACAGCCATAAATCTTATGAAATTTTGGCATGTTAATCAATTATGTAGTGTGAGAACCTATTTGAGCATGAATTTATATCATAGAGGTTCACTAACTCAAGGACGAGTTGAAAGTTTTCCTATCGTTCGAGTTTGAGTAACCATTGAAACTCAGGTCCATTTCTATCAAGCATACCTCTTTGTATATTAAGACTTAGAGGTCCTACTATATATCAAATGAAATCTATTCAAATTATCTTTCTAACTATACCAATTTTGTAAAAATCCAATATCGAAGTAAAAAGTTATGCTCTTTTTACTTCAAAGTCTTTTTCTGCCAAAACGTGATGCCAAGGCTGATGGCTTATCAGCTGTGTGACTACCCGTCAGACCTAGTCGTCAGCCTAAGGAAGTGGAAGGTGAAAACCAGCCCAAAAATGACGACTTGAGTGATGACTTATCACCTGAGTGATGGCCCATCAACCTTGGTCATCAATTGATGCAATTATACGATATTTTTTGGGTTCCTTAAGGGTATTTTGGTCTTTCCCTCACTCCAAGACCTTTCACATGAATTAAATCACTCTTTAAGGATTATTAATCAATTACTATCAGTTTTACAACATTAAAAGCTTCCTATTCACTCTCCAAAGAAGATCAAACTAGGGTTTCTCCTAGAACAAGAAATTCAAGAAAATCAAGCCTTAAGTACAAGATTTCCAAGGAACGGATCGAGATTCGAGTTCTTCTCTTTAAAATAATTAATTTTAGGTACGCGGTGTTTTCTTAAAACCTAATGGACATAGAAATCATGATTTTAAGAAAGGGGTTTTAGATTTATGAATACATTCATGTTTTAGAAGTATTGATGATTTCGTTTTGGCATTTTGGCCTTTCCCCAAATTGATTTGAAATTTTATATATATATATATATATATATATATATATATATATGTAAGCATGTGTTTTAAGTTTGATGATTGAATTGAGAGCATGACTCATGAAAAATCCGTCTCTTATTATGATTTTCCTTTACTTATGATATGCTATGAATTGTTTTGAATGCATCTTGAAATGCATGATATAAAATGACGTGAGTAATTTTATTTTTGGGTTATGATTTTAAATTCAAAACAGCGGGTTGTACATGTTGATAAATGTTGAATATGCATATAATGAAATAGTACATGGTTTTACCAAAAGCACGTGACCACCATATGTTTGAAGAATTTTTGCATAGTTTTGACTTATGTTTCAGAACATGAAACTTCTTATACTATCTGTATGATTGGGTGGTCTGAATTGAGTTTTTGATGAAAGAATCTTTCATGATGCATTATGGCTTAGAAATAGGACTTGCAATTCTTGGTATGACGACACCAACTCAGATAATGCCATATTAATTCAAAATAGAATATAATGTATGTTTGAAATCAGATTTTCATATTTTGAAACTAGAATGATGAATGTTTTAGAACAGACTAAAATTGGGCACAAAGAGAGCTTAGGTGGTTCCCCAAATAAGGCACGAGTTCAGACAACTCATTGCCCAAAAATATAATTTGTCGATATGGGTATATTATATTACACTGGCCTTGTTCCCTGTGGCGTATTAGACTTAGACCACTCCAACCCTTGCAGCACACTTGGGTTGGGGGCTTCTCCGCCAAGTCAATGGCTGATTCCATATAGCCCATGAAATATAAGACTTGTAGGGGAGTGCCACCTAACTCATAAGTAATACGAAGAATAGAATTGCATTAACTGAAAGGTTTCATGTTTTCAAAAATGTCCATGTGTTTTGAAAGTATATTATTCATGCTATTTATGACTAGCTCTCAACTATTTTATTTATATACAAGATTTATTTTGGATTTCTTCACGTACTAGTAAATTTGTATTGACCCCCTACCTTCCAGGTTCTAAGGCACAATCTAGGGTCCTGATAAGTAGTAGATTTCTTCAGACAGAATTGCAGAGTCTAGTTGGTAAGCCTTCTATGTTTCTGAAGGCCTATTTACTTTCAGACATTTATCATTAGTTATGATTTTTGTTTTCTAGGGGCCTTGTCCCAGTTTTCAGACAGTTGTTATTTTATCATTTAGTAGAGATTTCGTAGACGGTTTTTAGATGTTTTCAGTTGGTATTGGATTTCATTCTTCATTATTGAACTGAATCGAGAATATGACCATGTTTCCGTATTAGATTATATTTCCGCATCTTCTTTTATTATATGAATATCATGACACAATTACTCCATATTTGAGGGTAATATAATTAGTGGATGTGTTGAAGGACAATTGTAGAAATAAATGAGGTCAGGGTAAATGTATCATTACCCATGAATGTGCCTACTTCCACAGTAATAACAAATGTTGCTCCTTTTGTACTCTAATATCACTATGACAATCTTGAACCACATTCGGATGAACCACTTAGGAAGGAACTAACTTACAAATATCAAGACCAAATAACCACAAAGAATGAAATTAGAGAGGATTATGTGGTTATTTACAAGAGGCGGAGTTTGACATAGGACTTAATAAAAGATCTGATTTCATTTTCACATGTCATAAAAAGAACTTGCGTCTGATTAATGGATTGTTTTCAAGAAAGAAGAGTCAAAATTCATGAAATACCATAAACTAAATTCTGAGATCTACTTAATAGTGCTCTGTAGTAAATAAGGTAATCAATATCTAGATATAAAGAAATATGGAGTAGAATGTAGGATGCATCAATTGGAGATAATTAAGTCAATCATGTTCATGTTTCCTGATCATTGGAAATCAATGTTCTTAAGATGGAAAATAGCAGACAAGCTACATCAGATGGTCTATGAAAATTCACAGTGATGTATGTATTTAGTGTATGTTATTTGTGGATGACATAGTTTTGGTTGATTTGCGAAGGAGTTAACTTTGAACTAAAGGTATGGAGATAGACCTTTGGAGTGTAAAGGATTCAAGTTGAGCAGAATCAAGACGGAAAACTTGGAGTGCAAGTTGAGTGACGTTGCACATGAGGCTACTGTGGAAGTAGGACCTGATACATAGACAGTCCTAAGAGAGAGTTTCAAGTATCTTGAATCGTTATCTAAGGAGATGGGAAATTTCATCAGGAGTCTTGTGTGCTAAGAAGGCACTACCAAATATTGCAATGTTCATTAGTATACTTTTAACTACCTTCCAATGTTCATCAGTAGAATCATGCATAAATTGTGATAGTTTGTTGACAACATAGGAAATGTAAGGATGTGTGAATGATAAATATTGCAACTTACCGAAGGCGGCATGCAGAGTATAGTATCTTGAGGTAGTTTATCAGAGCACATCAATGTCAAGACACCTTTACAATTTTGCATATCCAGTTCAAACAACATATCAAGAATGTATTTTATCTGAGAGAGAATAAGACCATCTGACACTTTTTTAGCTTTCCACACCCAAAAAGAAGTTTAAATAGAAAAGAACCTTCAAACAAAAAGGAGAACCCAAGGAATCAATAAAATGTCTAATAACGCTGGGACGACTTCCAGTTCAAAATGTCGCCAACATAGACGAGCACATAAACACTAGTTGACTGTAGAAATCTAAATAGTCTTTTGTGTTTTGTAATATTATTCTTGGAACTAGTGGTTATTCAATTTGGTGTAGGTTCTGGAATTAGCATGGGGTTGTTTGGGGATGGGACTTTTGCTGCCAGGAAGTGAAGAAGTTATCAATGGTAAATTGGTAGCCGGAGATGGATAAATCGGGATTTGGGTATATAGGCACAAACATGTTACATAAAAATAATAATGAAATTAATTCTCCCTCCATTTTAATTTGTTTCCTTTTTTTACCCTTTTAGCGATTCATTAATTTCACGTATTTTGTTCAAACCAAATGTGAGATAAGCTAATCCTAAACTTTATTAGGTATTAGTTATCCCTTATTCCTTTTACCAAATGAACCTTTAATCTCCCTCTCATCTTTGCTGGTTACAGTTCTATAGATATTATAAAGTTAAAATACACAGATCAAATTGTAATGCACCGCATTTTCGAGCTAGAAATCGGATCGTCGTTCCTATTTGTGTAAACTCTAATCTCATGAATCATATTTAAATTTATGTGTCATGATCTTTATCCTAGTGTGTTAAGTGATTATGAGGTGACAGAGGTTCATGGAAACCACTTAGAACAATGTTGAGCTAAGAGCCTTTGAATCGTCTAAAGTTTTGTATTCGATTCTACAAGGGTGATATTTGAACATATATAACTTTTTATATAAGTAGAATTTTGCATCTCAAGACCCACCAAATTGTAGATAATTAAATTATCTTTCCAACAATACTAATTTCGCCTAAATCCGATACCCAAGAGAAAAGTTATGGCATTTTTCGTGAGAGACAATAAGACGATGCAATTGGGACGCAATGCGTCGGCTGTCGACGTGATGGAAATCATGTTACGGAACTGTTTCACATGCTATTTCAGTTCCTAAAAGGTCTAGGGGTTCTTTGGTCAGTTCCCCTAACCCAAAACCACCCATAACACTTAATTTTATCCCGCAAAAGAATAATACAAACTATTATTCAATCTTTCTGTCAAAGAAAAATCCTAACCACCTCCCAAGAACAAGATTCAATTCTTCTTCTCAAAG
>NW_025870172.1:0-2551 GCF_002878395.1 Capsicum annuum
TGCTCTTGAGGGAGAAACCCTAGCTCTTGGATGTTTTGGGAAATAATGAAGCTATCTTTTTTGTTTTGAATATATCAGGGTATTAAAAGGGAAAAGACCCAAAATATCCTTTTAAAAATGACTTTAAAATATTGAACAGTATTTGAGACGGTCGGAGTGACAGTCTGCCGCTAGTCTGATGGTCCGTCGGATCGCCCATCGTACGTTGGTCAGAAAAAAGCCACACTACCTTAGTTGTGATGGTCCATCGCTAGCTTGATGATCCGTCATCTTGGCCATTACACTTGGGCCAGAAGAGGGAGTCACTTCGTTGGTTGGGACAGTCCAAGTGATGGTCCGTCGCAAACTCAACGATCCATCAACCTGCCCGTAGCACCTGGGCGGTTTCGACAACTCTCAGTAAAATGGCCATAACTTCTCACTCCGGTACCGGATTAGGACAAAATTTGTATCGTTGGAAGGTAATTTAATTCTCTAAATGATAAAAAGTTGATATTAGGGAAATTCTACACGGTTTAAAATATTTTTTACTTGGGAAGTCAGCTGCTACTCTTCTTAAAGATAAAACTCGATTTAAAGAAAATCAGGGGTATTACACTCAAGTTCAGCTAGATTCGTCATTCATAAACATGAAAAAAATCACACATGTTTTTTGGAGCACATCTCGGGCCAAAATTCTCATGCCACAATAAAGGTCCTCGATGAATATTTCAGGAGTAATTTCCCTGATGGTGAAGGCCTTTCAACAAGAGTTATAGCCAATCAAGTCCTTATGGAATTGGGTGTCCTGGTAAGTTATTGGAAGATATATAAGGCCATGGGAATTGAAAAGGACTTGGTTTAAGGGACGCATGAGCAGAGGTATGCAGTCCTAGATGCCTACCATTACAAGATTGAGTCCACAAATCCCAGATATAAGACAACATTGCATTTTGATGAAAATAGAAGGTTCAAGTACTTTGTTGTATCCTATGGTGCTTAGATTCAAGGTTTTTGACATTTGACAAAAGGCATAGTCATAGACTGTACCTTCGTCAGGAGCAGGTATAATGAAGTTCTGCTAGTGGCGGTAATGTAGAATACGGAGAATCACATCTTTCCGATTGCTTTTTGTGTAGCAAATAAGGAATATGATGCCTCTAATGGATTTGTTTTGGAACAACTGTGAAGCTGCATAAAAAACATCAAAGAGTTATGTTTTGTCTCAGATAGGTATCCAAGCATTCCAAAGATGGGTTCAATCTTCTTCACTTCAGCTTACTTTGGTTGTTGCATCAGACATCTTGGAGAGAGCATTCGGGCCAACTATCACAACAAAAGGGTCATGACCTTTTATAGAATAGCTAAAGCATATAGTAGAGAGGGGTTTTTAGACTTTTTCAATCAAATAACAGATGTGAATCCCAAGGTAATAGAATTTGTCATACGTGTCAGTTTTGAGAGATGGATTCGGGCATTCTGTCTGGCAGATAGGTACATTCTTATGAATTTCATGTCTTGTTTGATTTACAAGTTTAGTATGATGTCTTACTAAATGAATCTTTTGTATAGGTACAATATTTTTACATCAACCATAGCTGAATTGGTGAATTCATTTCTTAGCGATGAAAGAGAATTTCCCATCAAGGCCCTGTTTGAAAAAAGAAACAAGAAGTATGGTCAAATTTTTTAACGAAAGACGTGTGCAATTCAAGGACCCAAGAAGAACACCATTTGTTCTAGAAGTTGAAAAAATAATATCAACAAACATCATTTTGGAGAATAAGTTATTATCTCATAAAATAGCAGATTACAAATGTAGTATAACCACTCATGGTGATGTTGCCACGATCGATCTTCAAACAAGATCTTGTACAGGAAAAATTTTCTACTTGGACAAAATACTTTATCCACATGCTATGGCAGCGCTTCGAGGTCAATACGCTCCAAAATATAGAACTAAAGTTTACGACCACTCCTCCTAATATTATTCGGTGAAAAAATATGAAATGGCATATAGTGGGCTTATTACTCCAGTGCCTTCTGAAGACTTTTGGGTTGTTCCTGCAAAACTTTTTGGGACAATAATACCTCCTCCATATGTTGACCTAAGCACTATCAAACTGGGAAGAAAGCCATATAAGAGGAGTTCTGGAGTCGGAGAACCATTTTCATCAAGAAGAAACAAGTTCTCCATATGTAAGCGTTCTTCCCACAAAAGAACTACATGCCTCAATCATAATCCACCATGATCGTTTTAATTGCAGAAAATTGTGTTGTTGTTTGTTGTGGACTTTTACATATTTAACTCATTGTTGTGAACATAATGTTATCATTTATTTTATATAAAATATCATTTTAATAACCTGTGGATCAAGTAAAAGAGTCAAAACATGAACTAAATAATACATCAGACCATAATTATTTTCAACAGATTACCCATCTGTGGCAACAAATGGACACCAATTGGAAGAATACAACATAGTTCCATCAAACTAGAATGTTTTCCTCCAACATATGACAAATCTGTTGCAATAGATAGATAATCTATTGATAGAAACCCAACCGATGA
>NW_025870173.1:0-2694 GCF_002878395.1 Capsicum annuum
TTAATCAAAAACAACAAAAATAATTAGAAGGATGGGTTGCCTCCCATCAAGCACCGTAGTTTAGATCGTGGCTCGACTCTTATTTAAGCATTTTTGTTTAATATGATACAATGAAAATAAAATCATGGGTTGCCTCTCATGCAGTGCTGGATTTAACATTGCCACACGTCTCAATTTTTTTGACAACTCAAACTTTGTCAAGATAAATCGATGATACCATTTGTACCTCCTTTGCTGGATCAAAAAAATGCTTCATTCCTAGTCCAACCACTTTGAAGTCACTCAAATCCTTGCTTGCAAGTTCAACCAAACCAGCTATAGGCTCCACAACATACCTATCCTTAATCGGTACATCTCGCTTATTTTTGTAGAATATATCAACAATCGAGTAGACACTCATCTCCTTTTGTTGTTTTATAGACCAACATACTTCAAAACTAACTTCTTTCACATTGAGCTTAAATTTTAGCTCATTCAGCTCCATGTTAACTAACAGTCTCCCAGTTTCTAAGAATGGCCTACCCAAAATTATGGATACTTCAAAGTTAACTTTTCAAGTAAGAATTACAAAGTCGGTAGGAAATATAAAATCTGCAAATTTTACAAGTACATCATGTAGAATCCCAATCAGTTTTTTTACCGATCTATCCACCATTAAAAGCCGCGTATTGATGGGCGTAGGATCTACCAAGCCCAGTTCTTAAAAACCATTAACGACATAAGATTTATGCTTTTCGTAAGATCACAATGGACCTTTTCAAACTTTAGCAATCCAATCGTATGTAGAACAGTAAATGCTCCCGAATTAGCTTTATTCTGGGCAATAGATCTTATAGCAATAGCACTACAATGATGAAGATTGTCTACTATTTCATAGCTCACAGTCCTTTTCTTTATCAATAGGTCTTTCATAAATTTAGCATGTCCAGGCATCTGTTCCAATGCTTCAACTAAGGGCACATTTATTGTGAACTGCTTCAACATGGCCATAAACTTGCAAAACTTTTTATCATCTTCTTTCTTCTTTAATCATTGTGGAAATGGAGGTGGTGGCCTTGGGATTTCAGTTGGAGCAACTTTTACCTTCTTTCTTATGCCTTGCTCCACATTACTAACATATTTTGTCATGGTTGTTCTATTTCTACACTTTTCTTTTATGAACATCCCAACTCCACAGGCACCACTGAAGATTCATCAACTATCTCCCAATCCATTTCAACTGGATTAGTAAGAGAGGATGCTCCCAATGCTAGACTAGGTAATATCTTACCTCTTCAAGTGGTAATGTCCATACACGATCCATCATTCCTTAGATTTTAAACTGTATCACTTAGTAGAGTCCCATTCTGTCTTTGGTTGAATGATGCAGATAATTGGTTCATCTGCTGCTCCATTTATTTAATAGCTATTAAGTATGAGTTTACTTATTGACTTATGGAAGATATGTCACTCTTTATAGTCATCACCATAAAATTGGTTGCCTCAACTCCCTTTAATAGTTTCTCCATCATGTCCTTCATAGAAATTTTGCCTGAAATGGTGGTAACATTATCATGCCTTCCAGGATGTACATAGAGTCAACTTCATGAAATATCCAACTTATTATATTATGGATTATCATGTTGGTCATGTATTCAAGAAAGTCATGCTTTGTCAGTTTTATGCTATCGAGTCCTGGGGGTACTTGTGCCCAACAATTTAGCTATGTGCCTAGAGCTAGTGTAATGTTTTATAGATAATCTCAGTCGAGCCATGTCCATATAAATTCAGTTAGTCATGAGACTCAGGAAAACTAAGTAAACTCAGTAAGCTCAGTAGTATTCTACCAATTAATGGAACTCAGTTAATTTAGTATAGTTCAGTTTAGTAATCCATGTTCAATGTCTTTTCAGATGGGAGTAGGAATTAGTACCTAGTGAACCCAAGGATGGGAACACACACTTTTAGATGAGGGTGTGATTCTTAGAAGTCATCCTTGTATTCCAGAACTATGTACCGAGCATAGGTTGAGACATCAACACTATTATATGAGAGTTGATGAGGTGGATAAACACTGTCAGATGAGGGTTCCACAATTCTCTTTTAGGGACACTGTCAGATGAGGGTCACCCAGAGCCTATCCTTACCAGTGTCGTTCTATTGACACCCTTTCAATTGGGGTTATAGATTGGACCCCACCTCACCTATATTGCTTTATTTACGGCATATCGGTTTGATGATTACTTCCTATAGGTTCTATTACAGAATTAGGACTATCAGATACAGTCATTCAGTCTTAGTAATAGAACTTAGATAGTTGTATAAAATTCAGGACTGTCAGATACAATTAATTCAGAACAACGCAGAAATCAGCTAGTTCTATTAGAAACTAGAATATCAAATACATTTGCTCAGTATTAGTTATTTTAGTTACACAGTTATTAGTATTTCATGTTATCAGTACTCAGGCTCAGTAATCATGTTATCATCAAACTCCGTTACAGTCATTATGTATTGATGTATGCAGTCTCATGTTCATGTTATCTAGTTAGTTAGTATAGTTCATGCATATGAACCCTTTGTATTTAACCTATCTCATATGTATACCAGTACATTCAAACATACTAATGGATTTGTGCTATGGTGTTTTATACCATAGTTTCAAAAGCACGAGCTCCAGAGCATCAGTAGTATTCCAGTCTCAGTAGTCAGAGT
>NW_025870174.1:0-5749 GCF_002878395.1 Capsicum annuum
TTGTCAACCATGAGTCAATTAGTTGACTCTCACTCCATATCTCTTAAACATTTGGTGCAGCAAATGAGAAAATAATACACAATGTTCAACCAATGAAAAAGCGGGAATTTATTGAGTGACGCAATTTAAAATTTCAGGAATAAAGATTTATTTATGGATATTACCACTAGAAGTGGTAAGATATTGCCAGATCCATATTTAGGAACAGCTTCTCAAGTTGATAATGTTGAGTTAGAGGATGCAACAAATGATGATAAACGAACTAAGTCTAAAAAGATGGGAAATAAGAAGAAGAAGGATTCAAGAGTAGACTACTATCTAACTAAAAAAATGCTAGTAATATAGAGCATGTCAAAGAAAAGAAGGTAGAGACCGCCCCAATAAGAATTCCAAGGACACCACCTCGCTTTCCTCATTGATTGAAGAAGAAAGAAGATGAGGTTAAGTTCAAAAGTTTATGTCTATTTTAAAAAAAAATTCAATGAATATACCCTTAGTTGAGTCATTAGAGAAAATACTGGGATACGTCAAGTTCATGAAGGACTTAGTGATAAAGAAGAAAACTGTTAGCTACAAACCATCGAAAAACATTCATCATTGTAGTGCTATCATTACTAGATCGCTAGTATAAAAGAAACCTGATCCAGGAGAATTCACCACCCAGTGTATAATTGGAGCATTTATATTTTCTCAGGCACTTTGCGATAGGGGCAAGTATCAACCTTATGCCACTAGCGATCTTGCAACAGTTAGGTTTAGGAACTCCTAAGGCAACATCTATGAAATTATCGATGGACTAATGGTCAGTAAAGAGACCGATGGATGTTTTCTATGATGTTCTTATGAAAGTGTCCAACTTTATATTCCCTTCAGACTTTGTAATTCTTGATTGTGAAGTGCCCGTAATCTTAAGTATGCCATTTTTAGCAACTGAGAGAGTATTAGTTTTGACTCCTGTAAATCTATGAAGAAACCGAGGGAGATGAGTGTAGTCTCGATTATTGATGTTATTGATGAAGTTGTTCTAGTTGTACCAGTTGAAGAAACATTTGTTATGAAGACCTTAGCTACAGTCTTAATAAATTTTGATAGTGAAGGAATTGATGAATATGATGAGATTGTATGTGCATTGATTGGAATTGGGTCATATTCATATGCTTCTAAAAAACTAGATTTGGACTTGTAAAATCAACCAACACTGCCTGTAAAGCCATCTATTAAAGAACTACTAATTTTTGAGCTAAAAGAGTTACTAGGCCATCCTCGGTATGTGTTTTTAGTTGAAGGTAAAACTTTATCAGTAATCATTGTAGCTAATTAGTAGAGTATTAGGTTGATGCTCTTATTTTAGTATTGAGGTGATATAAGATAGCCATAGGGTGGACGATTGCCGATATCATAGACATTCCACCGGGGATTTGTACTCGTAAGATCTAGTTAGAAGAATATTACACTCCCACTATTGAGCATCAACACAGACTCAATCTACTAATACAAGAAGTGATGAAGGAAATAATAATGTGGTTTGATGTAAGAGTGGTTTAACTGATTTCTTATAGCAAATGAGTAAGCCTAGTAAGTGTGCCCAAGAAAAGTGGTATGATAGTGGTAGACAATGAGAAAAATCAGCTAATTCTAATCAGGCCAGTGAACGACTATAGGGTTTACATGGACTATAAGCATTTAAATTCTTGGACCTTGAAAGATCATTTTCTAATGCCCTTCTTTGACCAAATTCAAGACTAATTGGCAGGAAGGGGTTGGTATTGCCTTTTAGATAGATACTCAACTTACAATAAAATACTGCACCTGAAGATTAAGAGAAAAATACATTAACCTATCCATATGGAACCTTTGCTTTTGAAAGAATATCGTTCAGGTTATGTAACATACTTGCCACTTTCCAATGGTTTATGATGTCCATTTTCTCAAACATGGTGGAAGACACTTTGGAAGTGTTTATGGATGATTTTTTGGTGGTTGTTGATTCATTTGATAGTTTCTTAGTGAACTTAGGCAATGCATTGCAACGTCTTGAGGAGTTCAATATTGTCCTTAACTGGAAAAAAATCACTTCATGATGAAGGATACATAGTATTGGGGCATAAAATCTCAGCCAAAGGAATTGAGGTTGACCGATCTAAAATTGAAGTCATTGAAAAACTACCTCCAATCTCGGTGAAAGGAGTACGTAGTTTTCTTTGCCATATAGGTCTCTATTAGAGGTTCATAAAGGATTTTTCTAAAACTACAAATCCATTATGAAAATTGTTATAAAAGGAAACCAAGTTTGTGTTTGACGAGGATTGTTTGAAGGCTTTCCAATGACTTAAGGAAAAATTAGTGGCTTCTCCTATCTTTATTGCTCCAGATTAGTACAAAAATTTTGAAGTAATATGTAATGCAAGAGGTGTTGCACTTGGGGTTGTTCTTGAGAAAAAAAAAAAGAAAACCTTTTTCATCCCATTTATTATGCCAATTAAAAATTGAATGGAGCACAAAAGAACTGTATTGCTATGGAGAAGGAGCTCCTAACTGTGGTTTATGATTTCATAAAACTTTGGGCATACTTATTGGGAACAAAGGTTGTGGTTAATACCGACCATGCAACATTAACATACTAAATATCAAAGAAGGATGCCAAACCAAGGCTAATAAGACGGGTTTTGCTAGTTTAAGAGATCGACTTTGAAGTTAAAGACAGAAAAAGGGTAAAAATCAAGTAACAGACCATCTGTCTTGGTTATAGTGGTTAGAGAATGAAGGGAAAAGTTCAAAAGAGTTGGAAATTGATGACTCTTTTCCTGATGAGCAGGTTTTTTGTAACGTCCAGATTTTCTGAACCGAAATGCTACATGGTGTGTATGACCCCGAGGGACCACAAGTTAACCCATAACTAATATTTGTACCTGTATACTGCATTATATAAGAGTAATATGTGGAAAACATGAACAATAGTCCATAAGGTTGAATTGAATAAAGAATTTGTCAAAAACGTAACATCCATATAGGTGACAAATACCCAAAATAACTGAAATCTGAATCAAATCTAGTCTACGTCTGAAATCCTCGCAGTACTGTCTGAGTAAGGAGTTGAAGGAACATGTCTACAACTAACTCCGTCTAACAAAACTAAACTGAAAGAATGAATAAAAGAATAATGTTGTCCTCGAATGGAAGAGGACTCACTGAAACTTTATCACAGGAATGCTACTGCTACTGCTGATCAGGAGCTCGTGTCTAAGAACCTATGGTGTAACATGAAACAAAGCACCATTGGTCAAATGCGTCATCACAACTGGAGTACTGAGTATACGAGTGAGGTAGGCTAAATTCAAAAGGGTTTACATGCATGAGCAATGCTAACTGACTGACTGATAGGAACGTGAGAGTGCAAACATGCATACATAGTCACTAGAATCATGAATGCATGATAGATAAATTTGTACGTTAATACATGGTTTAATGATAACTATCATGACTGATACTGAAGTTCAGATAATATGGATGACTGTGTCAGATAGTCCTGAATTTGATGGAACTATCTGTGTTCTGTTCTGTAATTGAATTGATTCTATCTGGCAGTCCTAGTGTACTGATATCTGAAGAACTATCTGAGTTCTTTTGCTGACACTGATACTAAAACTGTGGGAGGTATCCATCTAACTGACATGCCCCAAAAACACATAAAGCTAAGTTAGGGTCCAATCTCTACCCCGACTGGAAGGGTGTCAATACTGCGCCACTGCTAAAGATATTTGTGAGTGACCCTTATCTAGCAGGTACTCAAAATAAGAATGGTGGGAACCCTAAACTAATAGGTTAATCCACCTCATCAACGCTAATTTGATAGGTTAAGATGTCTCAACCTACACTGGCTGCGTAATTCTGGAACACAAGGATGACTGCTAAGAATCACACCCTAAAACTGATAGGTGAGTTCCCATCCTTGGATTCGCTTGGTGCTAATTACTACTCCCATTTGAAGAGACTGAACATAATTTAACTGGCTGTACATAGACTGAGCTTACTAAATTCCATTGACTGACGAAATACTACTGATATCTGATAAATGACTGAGATCATGAGGTTTTTGAGATTTCCTGAGTCATATGACTGACTGAACCTATAGATCATGGCTTGACTTAGAGTATCATGATAACATGACATGGTTCTAGGCACACAACTATATTTTTTGGGTACAAGTACCCCCGGGACTCGATGGAAGGAAACTAATAGACATGAATTACTTGAATACGTGACTAAAATCAACAATCCATAATATCATAACTTGGGGAAATTCCATGAAGTACATGGGTATCACACATTTTGTACATAAGTAGGATTTGCAAGTAAGCATGGTATAATCTCATAAGACTAGTTCATGAACAACCCAACAACATTTACAATACACAATATCAACATTAAAGTCATTGGAACATGGGGGCATATCATGAATCCTTTGCTTAGTCACAATTTAGCTATATTGTATGATCGCTATTTTCCTAAGCATTTTATCAAACACCTTGCATGCACTCTTTACGGCATAGGTGTGTTTCATAAATTTCACCATATTAAACCACCCAAATTCATGGGTTCCAACTTTCACTAGCATAGCCTTCATGAAAATACAACCAAAATACTATTTTATAGCACAAATAGAAAACACCAACATGGATATGATTATATCACCAGAGATAATCATAATTTAGTGTTTAAAGATTGTTTTTTTAACTCCACGAATGAAAGGAATCCGTGGATAAACACTACGCATACCTGACTCAGGGTTCTTGATGTTTTTGAACTTGAAGGATTTGAAATCCTCTGATTCTTAAAGAAGATTTAGTCTTGTTCTTGAAGATAAAATTTAGAGAGAAACCCTAGTTTTTGTTTGTTAAATAATAATGAACATATTGGCTGAATTCAGACACATCTGGGTATATATAGGAGAGTAGTAAGTGACCAAAATATCCCTGTTAAAAGGACCTGTAAATACAATAAACGTGGCGAGTGATGGTTCGTCAGACACCTGACGGTCCGTCACTTAGCCCGTCAGACGTGGACCAGAAATGGGGTTTACTGGATAAGAGTTGATGGCCTAGATGACGGTCCGTCACAACTTTGATGGTCCGTCAACTCATCCGTCAGTCCTTTTCCAGTACATGGTTCAACTTCCTTGGCTGTGACGGTCCAAGTGGCGGTCCGTCACTTATGTGGCGGTCCATCAACTTGGCCGTCACACCTGGGCATTTTCGACAGTTCTGAGTAAAATGTCCATAACTTCCACGTTTGATGTCGGATTTCGACAAAATTGGTATCGTTAGAAAGCTAACTCAATTTCCCACGTAATAGAAAGTAAAAATCTCAAAAATACCATATGTACAAAATAGATTTGCATTTCAAGGAAAGTGCTAGCATCCTTGACATTATTTCTAGCTAGGAAGAAGCACTGGTATTACAATATCTCCCCCTTGGGAGCATTCATCCTCGAATGAGACTGACTAAGAGGGAAAATAAAATAATAAATGATCATGAACTAAAACAGAATAGCTGGAACATGATCTCATGACTTACATGACTGATAAACTAACTACAATATACTGAACATGCATATCTGATGCACGTGTAACTGATTCATGAATTCATGACTGAGGTTCTTGAAACGAGAATGCATAGCTGAGGCATAATTATATACTGAACTTATACATGTATGCTTGACTAAATATGCAATGGCACTTGATACCAAATT
>NW_025870175.1:0-2817 GCF_002878395.1 Capsicum annuum
TGGTAATAATCTTATCAACTAGTTGGTAGCATTAAAATTTTCTCCATCTTCTATAGAGACAGGTAAACCCAAATATCTGATGATGAAAATGTCGTTAGAGAAGCTAGTGAGGTCCAACAGTTGTTATTTCAGTCGATCGACCATTCCTTCAAAGAAAAAACTAGTCCATGGTATAAACAAGACCTGAAACTGCACTGAAGTGTACAAGTGCTTCTTTAATTCTAATAACTAATTTTACATCTCCTTTATGGAATAACATTAAATCATAAACAATTATAAGGTGTGTCAATCAGAGACCCTTGCATATCGGGTCAAATTGAAAATATAGTAAATAGATCACGTTCTTAAGTAATCTAAAAACGTATTTCATCATTAAACACATAGAGTATAGGAGAAATAGGATCATCCCGTCTCAAACTTATTTTTCCTTCAAAATCCCACAACCTTCCCCTTGAGCTTGACAATGAATTTTGGGGTAGTTACATATGCCATTACTAGTTTAGTGAACTTGGGATGAAACTCAAACACTATAAAACTTTCTCTTGAAACTCCAAGCTCACAATGTTATAAGTTTTCCCTATATTTATCTTTATTAAGTACCTAGGAGTAGCTTCCTACTATAGTATTTCAATATCTCATGGAAAATTAGTATGTTGTGTACTATAGATCCCCCTTGACAAAAAGTTGCATAATTATCAAGAATCAAGTGGCTCAAAATATCTTCAACCTAGTACATATTAATTTAGAGATGAACTTATAAATGACATTACAATATGCAATTGGCCTAAATTGATTGGACTATTCTAGAACCTACATATTAGGGTTTAGTACAATATTAGTGGCATTCCAATGCCTAAGTAGTTTCCCTTTTTTTAAAGAACTCTAATATTACATTTGTGCCACATTTGGCAACTATTTCACATGGATCTTTAAAGAATCAAATTTCTAAACAATCATGACCTAGAATTTTTAATTTTTCAATCTTACATTACCACTTTAATGTCTTTTTCATTAAATGGAACAAGTAGTTTCAACTGTTGGTCTACCGCAAGTACTTATCCACTAGCCAAAGCAAACTCTGTATCTTTTACCCTAGATGTTGCTTCCTGGCCTAGTAACTCCTTTTAGTAGTCTACAAATATTTATGTTTTGATATCAAGGTTAGTTTGCCAATCTTCATATGTATTTTATGTTGTCTAGTTTCTTGTATTTATCTCTTATGCTTGATCGTAAAGATAAAATATCTATAATTATTATAACCCAAGTTTAACCAAGTCATTTTACTCTACTATTATAGATACATATTAGTTAGATAAGAGATCTCTTTAAACTTTGCATGACATTCTTTTTCATACTTCTAAAACTTTAGATTAAAAGTTAAAGTTTGTACCTACTTTTGAGCCCGTTTCAGTTGTTCTCTACTCTGATCAACCTCTTTCACTAAATTGATATACATCTAAGGATTAAGTTTCTTTAATGTAATACCCTAAATTTTTGGTCCTTGTAAAATCCGTGAGCTTTGATTCACTACACTGACTACAACTACTTATATGAGTCATAAGGTCTCCATACGAGTCTTAAGATGCCAATCGTAGCCTGACTAGTACAGTTTAGTTGGTGCCTTGATCATGACTAGAATCAATGAGTCATAATGACTCTATATAAGTTGTAATGCACCAATCATAGGGTGAACACCGTGTTACCCAAATACTTTTTTCTTGGTTATGACTAGGACCTTATGAGTTATAGGGTCTTATTAAGATCCATAGGGTACAAGTCATAGGATCAATAGTATGTGTGCCCAAGGACTCTGCTTTGACTATGAGTCAAGGGATAACTCATAGCCTGTAATACCCCACAAAATTCACTCATAGTTTAAGCCTTAGAGCATGTTGAGTAAAGTGTTATTTCATCTTTAAAAGTTTTAGAGGTGTCTTCCCAAGTGTGAGATATTTCTAACCGTGTGAAATTTCCCTAATTTTGTATTTTTATCACATGGGAAATTTGATAAGCTTTTTGTTGATATAAGATTCACCCAAATTTGATACCCGGGTAAGAAGTTATGGATAATTTAAGTCTTAGTCATAAAACAACATCATTTAAGTGATTGGCGCATTCCAAAGAGGGTTTAGTTGGCAATTGTTGATTTTCAGTGGGACTCCGTGATAGTCTCACATCGCGGAGGAGCCCCAATTTCCTAATAGTCAATTTCTAGTGGAACCCCACTATAGTGCCGCATCGTGGAAGAGTCCCGGGTCACACCAGTAGGACAACGCGATGGCTCCACATCGCGGGGACTCCAGTTTACCAATTGTTAATTTCTAGTGAGCCACCGCGATAGGTGGCATGTCGCGGTGGCCTATGAAATTGGGTTCCCAGTTCAATTTTTCTAGATTCATGCAAAAGCCAAACAGGGCACTTTGGACTATTTCCAAGCCTATAAAACCGTTCAAACACCAAATCAAGGACATTTACAAGAATTCTATGAAGTTTTTCTCAAGTTTTCTCTCAACAAAAACCCTAAGTATCAAAAACATCTTCCAAGAATCTCAAGAACCCACCATGGATTTTCTAAATAGAGTCAAGATTCAAGGTTCCCAAGTCAAGGGCCTCAAGAACCCTCATTCAAGAGTACGAATAGAGTTCCAAAAGCTAGAGTTCATCCAAATCTTCTAATTCAAGGTATGTGGGGTTTTGAACATGGGTAATCCTTTCACCCTTGTTCCCAAAATGCTTATCTACATCATAAAATTCCTAAAATCTATGAGGTTTTTACATGAATTTGAATTGGGATATTTCACCCATTATTATTGAATG
>NW_025870176.1:0-1412 GCF_002878395.1 Capsicum annuum
TCCAAGCAACCTTCCATACACGAGATTGCTTTAATTCATGCTCAAAACAGGCCTTCCTTGCATATCCTTGTGCTCTCGGGGCCACCAAGTCCTTTGTACAACGCCCAAAAAAATGGGTCCCAAAGCGTCACACGGTGCTTAAGGCTACGAGTATCCCCAAGCTAACCCTTTGAGCCATTTTCATTTAGTTCAACATAAATCAATGAGGTTTTCAGAAATAACCCTCAAATATCAATAGAGTAATCATCATCCAAGAATAAAAGAATTTCAGAAAGATAACAAAATACGACTTATTAGTCAACTCCCAACATCTATACTAGTCTAACAAGCCTCTAAGTAAATCAATAAAACCAGCGATCCATTGAGACATGCCCCAACTAACTCATACTCAGTTATCAAATGTAAACAATTCCATGAAACCAATATTAGACATCACGTCCTCAGAAAATAAGGACTCACCATAACAGAGGATGTAGAACAGCGTGCCCGAAGAATCACTATCACACCTGGAACTAAGCACTTGAACCTATATTTCGAGAAAATGCATCCCACATCCGAAGATGTAGGTCAATACCATGGAAAGGAACCGAGTATATGGGGGTGTATGCAGTTGTATAAACATCATCATCATAAATATTAATAAGAAATATGCAGGATGTATGAAAAACTCACATCGCCCGAAAAAAATCACCATAATCATGAGAGGATGAAATAAGTACAATAACACATGTGAGTCATCATATAATTTGTCAATCACTTTCAGTTCATCAAGAATATCAATTCTCATAATGTAAATATCATTTAAATCTTTCGAAAGAATAACTTTCACAATTCCACTTTCAAATCACTTCACCATTCACCATAGACACAAGGAAACACACACACTGGGAGATCCTATAACCGACATAAACCATGTGAGCTAAATGGAGTCCAACGTACAACCCACGTTAGAGAGAGCCGTACTATCCTTGCCATCGGAGTAGCACTATTGATATTAAATCCACGCAAACTAGTGATAACTATATAAATCAGCCTCAGGCTCACTCCTACGGGGGCACGTAGTTATAGGGAAGTAAGGTCGCTTTATACCTCCCACTCGGTGCTAAAGATTTGTCTCGGACTTAGCTCAGATTATTTCAAAGATTCAAAGATAATCCACAATAAAACAAATTCAGTAATATATAAATATACATTGGGAGCCATCATGCTTCCCATCTATCAAAATCAACCACGTTGTGGATTTCTTTCACACTCGAGTTCAAATAACTCCATTAAGACTAAAAGGTCAAATCATTCAAAATATCTCAAATATTCAATATCAACGTGATTATAACACACACTTTCTCAAAAAAAAAACACAATTTCCAATGGGGATTCACGACCCAAATATCAAAATCATGATAAATATCGTT
>NW_025870177.1:0-1276 GCF_002878395.1 Capsicum annuum
GACGAGCAAAGCCGAATTCCATAGCACCGGATGAAGAACAACTTGTCCATACTGAGTAGATCTTTATAGCTTGAGCCTGTCAAAGCAATCCTTCGTAGTATACTTAAATTACTGTTGATGTGTTTGTTGAGATCTATACCCATAACAATTTTTTTACATTTCATTTATTTATTGACTTATTTCAGCTAATTTATGAACGCTTCGATTTATTTTATTTTTTCTACGAATTTTATTTATTCTTTAGATTTGAACTTATAATTGAAGAGGAATACTAGATTCAAATATTGCAACAGATAATAAATCTGTTGCAAAAGATGACACATCTATTAGAAAATTTGAACAGATTTAGACATTGTTGCAACAGGTAGGTAATCTGTTGGAATTTATCAAATAGGTCTTTCCACTGTTGCAACAGATGGACTTTAGATAAAAATATCAATATAATGCAACAGATGACACATCTATTGGGAAAAAAAAGAACAGATTTAGACGTATGTTACAATAGATGGACTTTATCTGTTGCAATAGATGACACATCTATTGGAATAATCAAAAAGATTTATACATATGTTGCAACAGGTAGGTTATCTGTTGGAATTTATCAAATAGGTTTTCCCACTGTTGCAACAGATAGACTTTAGATAAAAACATCGAGATAATTCAACAGATGACCAACCTATTACAACAGATAAACTATATGTCAGAACAGGTAAGATAACTGTTACAACAGATGGAGAATATGTTGCATTATAAAAATTCAACTTTTGTTGGACATAAAAAATTGTCACTACGTGTACAAAGCTTAAAGTGAACGGAAATAAAAAAGGCCAACCCATCGACGGTGTTCAGTTCAAACACCTAAAATAAAATAGGCATCAAGTAGACATGCTCATTTTAAACACGTAAAATAAAATAGGCATCAAATGTGTTAGTGTCAGTCCTGACACATTTCACTGACTTACCGTCACTTGGCCCCCAACGGCCATTTTTTCCCCCATTGTCTTATATATTCATCTTCCTCCTAAAATTTAACCCTAAATTTCCAAATATTCTTCTTCATCATCATCTTCTTTTATCTATCCAAATTCTTTAAATTATTACTTTCATTTTTTCCAACTGACCTTGACAATGTCGACCATATCTTCCACTGTTTTTTGCGATAAAGATTTTCGATATCGTAAGTGCGGTCATAAAGCTCTATTAAAGACTTCTTGGACTCAACAAAATCTGGGTCGTATGTTTTTTACTTGTAAGATTTCAAAGGTAATATTTTTTT
>NW_025870178.1:0-2668 GCF_002878395.1 Capsicum annuum
ATGGTTCTGATAGCCTGTTAAGATTTAATGTCGGTTGTTACTCATGTTTATTTGTCAAGCATTGTGAAGGGATCTAATTTTTGTGTCACAGTAAAGAGATTCAATAGCGATTGGACTAACTTTTTGGGTGCATTGGACCCTTAGAGGGCCTTCGAAGCTTAGCACTGCATCTAACAAGAATGAAAAACTAGCATAGTTATTGCCCTGGCAAAAATTTATATGGATGGGTTGCTCGCTCAGGGTGATGATTATATGCCAGAATGTGCGGTAGGAGAATGCTTTCGAAGGAAAATGGGTGATTGATAGAAGACTATATCATCTGAGAGCTAATTGAAGAAGAGACATAGGGTAGATATAACTTCTAACGAATCTGGCCGGTAGAATTATCTTAACAGATGCGAGATCTGAATCAAGAGCAAATATGAAAGTGTATCCGATAATGTAATTTCATTTGTTGTGTCTCTTAAAGAAAAATAATGCATCTGAACACTTTGCTAGGGAGCTGCGTGGTTGGGATTATCACCTAGATAGAAAATAGGAAAAGACCAACAAAGAAGCCTCATGGGCATCGAGGGTTGAAATGATGTACAACAAGTCTAGAAAACTTATACCAATAGAAACTGCAGTTAAAATAAGGAATCTAAGCGAAGGCGGTAAATTTCTGAATTTTAAATTCCATCCCATGCTTTCTTGTTTGTGTTTTCGATCAGGTCCACTGTCGTTGACCTGATCGGAACCACAAACGAGATTAAAAGGCAAATAGAGTATCATTGCTTCCTTAGAAATATGGTTATAATTGATTGTGTTTTCTTGCCTTGACATACTTTCAACATTCCTTGGAGAAGATCAGATGCTTGCTATAGTATGTGAATCCCGATAATTTTCAAGTTTGTCTCCAACTTGTTGATTCTGTATTTAAGCTGGTCGTTGCCATCTTAGAAGTTGGTAAGGAGTTCCTCATCTCTTGTGAGATCGATCAAGAACACTACCTTCAAAGTTGTAGCATTCTAGAAGCCCTTCAGAACACTTTCTTCAGAAGCCTTAAAGGATACATGGAGGGTCTTTGTGTTTATTTTAGGTCAAAATATGTTGATGAACGTTGAAGATGTGGTCCCAACAGTTGAACAACACACTTTTATCGAGCGTTTCTCCATGCATCTTGCTTAACCAATTTGATAAATTAGTAAGCATGGAGTTATGTAGCGTGTGATCTAAATTGGCTCTACCAAGCCTATCAAACGTTACGTAACTCGAAGCTCATTACTCTATCAAAAAAATATGACCGATTTAGTGAACAAATCTAACGAGCTCAATCTCTCAACCTTTCAGATGATCACTCTTCTCCAATATAGATGACAAGATATCTGCTATGCAAAAGTCTACACCGTCGCCAGACATGTTTTCCTGGGAGCAACTCTTCTGAAGATATCTATTGATGTCTTCTGAAGAATTTCTCCCAGGCAAGCATGTATGGTAATGGTGTATACTTTTGCATAGTAGATATCTTGTCATCTATATTGGAGAAGAGTGATCAGCAGAAAGGCTGACAGATTGGGCTTTTTTGTTTGTGCACTAACTCGGTCATATTGTTTTGATAGGGTAATGAGCTTGGAGTTATGTAACGTTTGATAGGCTTGACAGAGCCGAGTTAAATCACATTCTACGTAACTCTATGCTTACTAATTTATCAAAGTGGTTGAGCAAGATGTATGGAGCAACGCTCGATAAAAGTGTGTTGTTCAACTGTTGGGACCATATCTTCAACGTGCATCAACACATTTTGACCTAAAACAAACATAGCGACCCTCCATGTATCCTTTAAGGCTTCTGAAGAAAGTGTTCTGAAGGGCTTCTAGAATGCCACAACTTTAAAGGTAGTATTCCTGATCGAGCTCACAAGAGACGAGGAACTCTTAACCAACTTCGAAGATGGCAGCGACCATCTTGAATAGAGAATCAACAAGTTGGAGGCAATCTTAAAAATTATTGGGATTCACATACTACAACAAGCATCTGATCTTCTCCAAGAAATGTTGAAAGCATGCTAAGGCAAGAAAACACAATCAATTAATCCATATTGCTAAGGAAGTAATTATACTCTATTTGCCTTTCAATCTCGTTTGTGGTTCCGATCAGGTCAACGGCAGTGGACCTGATCGGAAACACAAACAAAAAGGCATGGGATGAAATTTAAAATTCAGAAATTTCCACCTTCGCTTAGTTTCCTTATTTAACTACAGTTGTTATTGGCGTAAGTTTTCTAGACTTACTGAACATCATTTCTACCCTCGATGCCCATAAGGCTTCTTTGTTGGTCTTCTCATATTTTCTACCTAGGTGATAATCCTGACCATGCAGCTCCCTAACAAAGTGCCCATCTGCATTATTTTTCTTTCAGAGACACAATAAACGAAATTACATTGCCGGATACACTTTCATATTTGCACTTGATTCAGATTTTGCATCTGTTAAGATAATTCCATCGGCTAGATTCGTTAGAAGTTACTTTATACCCTATGTATCTTTTTCAATTAGATCTCAGATTATATAGTCTTCCATCAACCACCCATTTCCCCTCGAAAGCATTCTCCTACCGCACCTTCTGGCATAATCATCACCCTGAGTGAGCAACCCAACCATATAAATTTTGGCCAGGGCAATAACTATA
>NW_025870179.1:0-2430 GCF_002878395.1 Capsicum annuum
ATCAATTTTATATATGTGTGTTTGTGTGTGTGCGTGCCGCGTGCGTGCGTACGTCGTGTGTGTGTGTGTGTGTGAATAACACATTAAATAATGTATGAATATAAAAATGAAAACATTCACTTAAACATATATTCATTTCACAAAGAAGCAAACCTACTCAGTATAGAACTTTACCGTGACATAGTTGTGAAGGTTCAACGCTTACAAATGACTACAAAACTAAGCGGCCTAATGTTTCTTATTTATAATAATTCAATCTTTAGTTTTTCTTTATCTTTAGATTTATTTCTCGAGATTTTATTACCTTAATAAATTGAAGATAAATTAGAAATGGAGAAAAATTAAAAATTCGTACTCTTAAATTGGTCAAAATTTTTTATTTATAATATAGATTTTATGTCTATATAATAATTTGTTTTTTACCCAATTTAATGAAACACCCTAGTTTTTGAACCTTAGAAAGTTTTCTTAATTTTTGGTCTCTAGACGGGATATTGGGGGAAATGAGTCGTACACTCGGGTACGGTTCATATGGATCGGTTTGTATGCTGACCAATGTTGGTTGGTGGTATGGACTTTGGTTACTCGAATAGATACGACTTACGAGTACGAGTCGTATTGGTGGGTACGGATCTTTTGTTTCCTTAACTTAATCTAAAACTGGGTTACTTAGGTTGGATTTGAGTACAAGTGGCTTACCTGGAGCCGTAAGTCAGGGTACGGGTTGTACCCAGGACTCGTATAGGAAAAAGTGTTCAAACCTTATGCGATTCTATCTTGCCAGGGATACAGGTGAAGGTTATAGATCGTATGTGGTCAATACGACTTTCTTGTGCCATAACTGTGAAGGTTGTTGGCTTACAAATGACTACAACACTAAGAAGTCTTGTTTTCTTATTTATACTATTCAATATTTAATTTCACTTTATCTGTTTATTTATTTCTCAAGATTTATTACGTTAATAAATTGAAGATAAATTAGATATGAAGCGAAAATAAATGTTCGAACTCTTATATTGGTTAGAAAATTTAATTTGTAATAATGTTATTGCGTCTACTTAATAAATGTTGTTTACCCATTTTAACTAGTGTCACAAAAATATTTGTATATATACATATATACACACAAACACACATCTGTATATGTACATATATTTATGCACATATATGTATGCACACACACACATATAACCATAAAATAAAATAAAATGTATGAACATAAACTTGATAACATTCACTTAAGCAAATATTTATCGCACCATAAAGCGAATAATTGATACCTACTCATCATAGAACTTTTCCGTGCCATAGCTGTGAAGGTTGACAGCTTACAACACTAAGCGGTCTTATGTTTCTTATTTATAATATTCAATATTTAATTTCACTTTATCTGTATATTTATTTCATGAGATTTAATTACCTTAATAAATTGAATACAAATTATATATGAAGCGAAACTAAATGTTCAAACTTTTAAATTGATTATAATAATGATATTAGGTGTAAATAATAAATTTTACCCATTTTGATAGTGTCACAGAATATATATATACATATATATATGTATATATATACTAATACCTGCTCAACACAGAACTTTCTCGTACCATAGTTGTGAAGGTTTTTGGCTAACAAATGACTACAACACTATGCAGTCTTACGTTTCTTATTTATAATATTCAATATTTAATTTCACTTTATCGGTATATTTATTATTCAATATTTTATTATCTTAATAAATTGAATAAAAATCTATATATATATATATATATATATATATGACAATCCTATGTGACATGTTTCACAAGCAAGTATTTCTATTTATCTTTTTTGTCAATTTTTTAAGTTTTTTCTTTTACTTTTAAAACTTATCTATTAATTACCCTATTTCATTTAATTTTAAGATAATTAGCATTTACTAATATAGTAATGGATGATTGTAACTCTTCTTTTTATTAGGCCATGTTAATTGTGAAATATCATTAACTAATGTTAACTCTACACTTTTCATCTTTCCTTCTATCTATATAATTCTTCCATTAGAGATCCCAAAAGTTGTTCGAAATATAAAAAATATTTATTATTTTGTAGTATTATTTTCTTTGTTTATGATCAAAACAAGTTCTTTCATCATATTATAATTGTAGTTCTTCTCATCAAAAATATATTAGTAATTTATATATATAATAATTTATTGTTTCATAGTATTATTTCTTTATTTATGATCAACACAAGTTCTTTCTTCATATTATAATTGTAATTTGTCCCATCAAAAGAAGTATTTATAGTGAAGTTTTCACCTATTTGAATTCTTAACTTGTGTCGATGTTACAATTATGAGGGCACTCAACTTGGTGTGGTATGACCCGTGCACAAGAGACTATGTTGATTCATACTTGAATACTGCAGAAGTGCAAGAAGCACTACATG
>NW_025870180.1:0-1924 GCF_002878395.1 Capsicum annuum
CTAAAATTAATGATTGACAGTCATAGGTATCTTATGTTTCTCTTGGTCAAGCATCGTAGTATGGTATTAAGTAGCTGCTTGAGGACAATCAATTGTTTTAAGTTCGACGCAACATTATGTATCTTTTTCTTGGGAAAATTACAATTTTTTCAAGCAACCAAGGTTGCATTTAATGCTGGATTATAGTGTTTCAGGGTAAGGAGCTAGCTGAAGGAGAAGACTCAGGAAAATAGTAGAAAAACACAACTAGTGGTCAAAATGATGGACCACCATTTTTGTGGTAGACCACCAAACTGACCACCAGACCTAAAACAAAATTCAGGATTTTAGAACACTCGGCGAAGATCAAAATGGTGGACCACCATTTTACGGTGGATCACCAATTTGACCACCAGATTCAAGATATCAGAAGTCCCACTGGTGGACCCCCAATTTTGTGGTGGACCACCAACCTGACCACTAGACCCAAACAGAATTCAAGATTTCAAAATACTCAGCGATGGTCAAAATAGTGGACCACCATTTTTGTGGTGGACCACCAATTTAACCACCAGATTCAGGATATCATAAGACCCACTGGTGATCAAAATGGTGGACCACCAGTTTTGCGGTGGACCACCAACCTAATAACCAAACCCAAATAGAATCCAAGATTTCAGAACACTTAGCGAAGGTTAAAATAGTGGACCACCAGTTTTGAGGTGGAACACTAGGATTGTACTCCCCATGGCATTTTAGCTTCGTAGGCTTATCGTGCTTTGTTGAACCAATTGGATATATTGCATGCAAAATCGATAAGTTATGTACCTTCTATAGGATTTTGGATGAGCAGGAGGATTTTTTACCTTTAACCTTTTAAGTCTCAGGATGTCACCTTACTAACCCTTATCTTGCTCTGAGTTAACTATTATATTTTGAGTCTATTTATTAGATGAAAGCTAACCGTCGATCCACGCAACCAAGTAATATCTAAGTACGACGGTTAGCTTTCATCTAATAAATAGACTCAAAATATAATAGTTAACTCAGAGCAAGATAAGGGTTAGTAAGGTGACATCCTGAGACTTAAAAGGTTAAAGGTAAAAAATCCTCCTGCTCATCCAAAATCCTATAGAAGGTACATAACTTATCGATTTTGCATGCAATATATCCAATTGGTTCAACAAAGCACGATAAGCCTACGAAGCTAAAATGCCATGGGGAGTACAATCCTAGTGTTCCACCTCAAAACTGGTGGTCCACTATTTTAACCTTCGCTAAGTGTTCTGAAATCTTGGATTCTATTTGGGTTTGGTTATTAGGTTGGTGGTCCACCGCAAAACTGGTGGTCCACCATTTTGATCACCAGTGGGTCTTATGATATCCTGAATCTGGTGGTTAAATTGGTGGTCCACCACAAAAATGGTGGTCCACTATTTTGACCATCGCTGAGTATTTTGAAATCTTGAATTCTGTTTGGGTCTAGTGGTCAGGTTGGTGGTCCACCACAAAATTGGGGGTCCACCAGTGGGACTTCTGATATCTTGAATCTGGTGGTCAAATTGGTGATCCACCGTAAAATGGTGGTCCACCATTTTGATCTTCGCCGAGTGTTCTAAAATCCTGAATTTTGTTTTAGGTCTGGTGGTCAGTTTGGTGGTCTACCACAAAAATGGTGGTCCATCATTTTGACCACTAGTTGTGTTTTTCTACTATTTTCCTGAGTCTTCTCCTTCAGCTAGCTCCTTACCCTGAAACACTATAATCCAGCATTAAATGCAACCTTGGTTGCTTGAAAAAATTGTAATTTTCCCAAGAAAAAGATACATAATGTTGCGTCGAACTTAAAACAATTGATTGTCCTCAAGCAGCTACTTAATACCATACTACGATGCTTGACCAAGAGAAACATAAGATACCTATGACTGTCAATCATTAATTTTAG
>NW_025870181.1:0-1357 GCF_002878395.1 Capsicum annuum
CAATTACATAATCCACTCAATTAAATCAATTTTGTCTCATTTTGTAAACCAAACAGCAACCCACTTTCTTAATTTAGCTTACTAGCCTTGCCAACTCAATAGTTAAGATCAGTCATTTCCCCTTTCAGTTGGGTCGTTAGTCCAAAACTTTCAGATGACCTAACAATTTTCAAATGATAGAAAACCCAACCCATTTCCTCAGCAACCTTTTTCTTTAATTATATTGACCGCCCCAGTCCAACAACAACATCCGATGCATAACCAGGCCCAATTTCAGCATCTCCACCAGCATATTTTTCTCTTTATTCTCAAACAGGCCCAAATGAACCACCTGTGACCCAATCCAGCCCAATTCCCTTTACCCCTTTTATCTTTTTTCTCTTCAAACCAAGGAAAACCCAAAAACGGTGGTGATACTACGACACCACCATCTTCATCGACAACACAAGAAACCAACAACGGCGAAAAACCCGAATCCATCAACCCGATAACCCGACTCCACCAGCCCTAACCCTTTTTTTTGCTCTCTACACACGTATCACGCGTCAGAAAGACGAGAAAGGAATCTAAGAAAAAATCAGTCTCAAATCTTCTAGGGCGAGCCTAGGTGTCATCCCAACGGTTCAATCCCGTGTTTCTCGAATAAGATTGTACGATTTCGTACAGAGTTGGATGATTTTCATTGATTCTTGGAAAGAGTCTGTTTTGGCTAAATGATATTAGTCCATCTGTCGCAAATTTCTCCAAATAAATTCCAAAGTTGATACATTTTGGGCTCGAAAACGAGGCTGTGGGAGGATGAGATTCTGAATTTTGAATTTCTCTTTTTTTAATCCCTAGATTACCCCCAATTCGTCCCATATATAAGGATCCATCGGGTCACTGTGATGTGGGGATCTTTTTTGAGACGGGCCTCTCCTCCTTCTTTCTAGGTTCACAATCTTAGAGGTAAAGGGATTCCAACTGGGAGTTTTGGAAAATTTTGCAGAAGTATCGAGGGTTTTGGGGTCAAAAAATTTTAGGGGAAAACTTCTTAAATTAGGAAATTGGTAGAGAGGGCTAAGTTCAGAAACCAAAGGGGAAGTTTCTAGAGAAAGGAAACAAAGTTTTTAGTATAGCTGTCTTTGGTCGACGACTACTTCGAGCTTTCGTGGTAACCATGTTAAACTTTCTAGTGGTGTTGAAATCCTATCATCAGCTCGACAACCCGTTTTGCTGCTCCGAAATAGGTAAACACGTCTTTTCCTTTGAGTTTGTTTTGCTTCTTCATCTCATCCTTCGTAGTTTTGTAATCATAGTGATAGTGGGAAGGTTTGTTGTAGATGGTTGTTATGGCCATAGGATTTGCTTGCAAAGA
>NW_025870182.1:0-8028 GCF_002878395.1 Capsicum annuum
AACTTCTCATTAGGAATTGTCCCTCAACAAAACACGTATAGGAATCAAAAGAAAAGGGCTTCATGGCATCACCAAGTACATTATGCAAGGACAATGGGTATTACACTGTCTGAGCTGGAATACTTAGAAAACTGAGATCATTCACTAAACACTTATGAACAAAATCATGACAAATATCTGAATCGTTGACATGATGCATGGACTGAACTAAATTCACAACTTGCATGGACGTGAATGAATTACCTCATCGAATAGCCACATTCATGAAACTGTGGATGGTAAGACGAGATGGAAAGATGGAAATCTATAGGATCTTATATGTCTGATTGCTAAACTAAATTATTGGCTATACGGACTAACTCATTCTGAAAGTTTATACTCAGCTAGAGTATTTCTTCAGTAATTTTGCTAAGAAGTTCTAATAACATTAAGGAGCAAAGAATCCTGGGCATGACCTGAATAAGATATCTGAATAAAGAATCTTAATATGGCTATAACTTTCAACATGGAACATAGGCCTATAAAACATAGCTGGGATAGAATTACCAGGCCTTAGGCAATGTAACTTCTAAATTTTAAACTTAGCCACACTTCTCAAATACTCCCTCAACCATACTTGTTATCTTGAATACCATGCTCATTTGATTCAATTTATAATCCTTACATGGGTACAGCTAACTACTTCAGCCAAAGTCTGAGTTGAACTACATACTCTCTCCATGTTCAAGCCTAACTTGAAATTACAAAGTACTAAACGTCACACCATAATTCTAGTCTGAGCCATGAATTCGATACCCTATGTGTGCTTCATAACTCTCATCTCAAGAATAATTCTTCTTACCACTTCAACAACTAAATTCAACCTCTTACTAGGAATTCACTAGCGCACAATGCACCCATCCACTTATATACCAACATGACGTTCAAGTCTATGATTATAACCATATATGAACTTCTAGGCAAACAACCCATCAAAGAATCTTTCCCAAATTCTGTAATACCTCTATCAATAACAACTTCCATGCACTGTCCCCAAGAAAACACACCTGAAATTTCAACTAACTATGACATATATCAAAAGTTTTACCTCATTATTCCTTTAAGTTTATATCCTTACATAAAACAATCATACCATGATCTTTTCCTAATACGGAACATTTACTTACTCTTATCTAAGAAATTATTCATCACCACTATCTTGACATAAGAAGAGGTCATTGAAAAGTTAGAACATAAGGACCTGAAGCATGAAAGAATACTATGCATAACTTGGACACTTAACTAAGGCCTGAGGAATAGAGTTTCCACGCCATGGATTCATTAAAGTGATCTAAACTGAGGACATACATGACATAATTTGAATTTTTCTGATCATTAAGAGTGTTGCATGAGTTCCTGGAACTGAACATACTGTAATGAGTACATGAGTCATGAGCTCTATGACCTGAGTTTGGAGTTCATAAATTCATGGAATATGATTTGCACTGCTGAGTGTACTGGAATTCCTAATACTAGGAACATGAAAGCATACATAATTATATGAAAAATGCATGATTATGAGCTATAATCTTGGAGCTGACATGTAAGGCATGAGTAGATGTCGTGATGACTGAAGTACAAAAATTTGCACTGATGTAAGAATGGGTCGGGCATCTTCCTCCCTTACTGTTGTTCTACAGCACACTGGCATTACTACTAGAATCTGAGAGCCTGACTTGGTTCCTTGTTCTATCATGTCCGCCTTAACTTTAGGTCATCATTCTAAGTCTATGGACCCTTTTCAATAAACTCTAAGGTGAACTGCGACCACTTTACTCTAGAGTCCAAGATATAATAAAATACATAAATTCTAAACTCACCCTGAAAGACTACACCTGAAAATGTAAAATCTGTTGCTAGTACTTCCTTCTAAGATAGAACTCTTAACTTTTTATAACCCCAATAATCATCATATAATAACTTAAATACTGATTGTTGACACCTAATTTTGACCTCCTTATACTCCTTTTGGGATACTATTTTATCAAAATTATTAATTTCAAATATTGATAACTTTACACATTATTCTTTTATCAAATAGATTTTGACGTGTTGTTGTTTTATTTATTAATTTAAACATAATATTTTAGATAATTTTATAAATATTTATTAAATCTTTTTGCAAATATGCACACTCGCAATTTACAAATATACTATCTAGTTTTCATTATTATTCTTATTATTATTATTATTATTATTAATAATAATAATAATAATAATAATTTTGCAACTAATTTATTATTAACGATAATTTTGCAAAATATTTTACATAATATTAATTTTACCTGTATTGTCTATTTTTAATAGCGACACCTTATTATATTATTATAATAATAGCAGCAAATTTAATGTAACTCTTCTACATTTAATTTCTAACCACTTTTATACTTAATTAATGTAAATTTTGACCGTATATCTCCTCAATTCATTTTTTTACACAGCTTAAACTTTAAACTCAATTTTTAATCACAGACATCGATGAAATTTGATCTAATAGCCGAGATTAAATCATCCCTTCTTTACTTTAAACCAAAGGAACCACAACCCTAACCCTCATTACCAAAACAGTCGCCCATCCCCTTCTCTCTCTTCTTTCCACCGCCAGTGAACCACTAACCGACACAACCCCATCGGTCTTTCGCCTCTCTTCCCTCCGTCAAATCATCCTCCTCTTCTCCATTCCTCATTTTGCCAATTTTCTTTTTCTTTGTTGCCACCAGTCGCGACAAACCCATCAAACCACCGCCAACCAGACTCCTCCGGTTACAACCAACGTTGCTCCAGAAAGCACCCGCCAAGGGCAATGCCACCATCGGAGAACTCATACATCCATCGCCGTTGTTTGTCTATGCATCCCCATGACACTTTCGCCTCAACGCCGATCCAAACCTCGGCCAACTGACACCAGAAAAAAGTAAGTCCCATGATGGATTCTCAAAATCCGTCCAGGTTTGTTACTTTGTTTTCCGTCTACTCCTTTATTATTATTTTTTTTCCTTGTTATGATTGATTTTATTGGATTTAAATTGATGGAATTTGATTGAGAATTTTTTAGTTGAACCCTCTAATTCATGTGTATAGGGAAAACCCCAAATTTTGTGATGGTTAATTTTAACTTTTAATTTCTGTTAGGTTGTCAATTCGTGTTTACTCAAATCCTGAGGTCATTGTTCTTATATGTGGATTGTGTTAGTTGATGTTGGTAGAATTTGATTCAGACTATACACTTAATGTTCAAGACAAAAAAATATTTGATTATTGTTGATTGAATATTTTTTAGACTGATTGCTTATATAATTTTAAGGATTTGAGTTGATGTGTGCATATTCAAGTTATTGTGATTAAGGAAAGTAATATTTCATGTGATTAACCATTTATGTTCTGATTGTTTTTATGTACGGTAAGCATTAAAGTGTACGCCTGTTTTCTTATTTATCCCAAGAAATCATTTTGCTTATGGTGAATTTGTTTCTAATTGATTCAGTCATAATTGATTCAGTCTACTTTGATTAAGAAAAATAATGTGATTGGTTGTTTTAAACATTTTTATTACTTTGATTGAATTTTACATGGATATCACATATATGAAAAGGTCTCTGCTGATTAGTATTTTTCTTTGGTATCTTGAACCAATTTTACACTAATGTAATGATTGCCTTAATTAGCACATAGGCCAAAAAGAAAGTTGTGATTGATTGATATCTTCCTTCCTTGACTTACTTTGACTGAGTTTATATAATATCAATCTTGTTATTTATGGAAAAAGACTTTAGTAATTGAAGGTGTTAAGATGTTAAATATTTCTTTTCCTTTTATGTTTGGGCTGATTTAATTTTCTCTGACACTATATAAACACTTCTTATTCATTCATAGAGGACACCTTTTGATATGACATTATACTTACCAATAAGCCATAAAGAAAATAATAAAAAGGACCTCGGCGAAGCAATTGAAGGAATAGCACGAGACCCAATGCCTTCTTAAAAATGCCCAACGGAACTTGAAAATATTTATAAACTTGTTTATAGAGAAAGATATGGCTATTGGTGAGTATAATGTCATATCAAAAGGTGTCCTCTATGAATGAATAAGAAGTGTTTATATAGTGTCAGAGAAAATTAAATCAGCCCAAACATAAAAGGAAAAGAAATATTTAACATCTTAACACCTTCAATTACTAAAGTCTTTTTCCATAAATAACAAGATTGATATTATATAAACTCAGTCAAAGTAAGTCAAGGAAGGAAGATATCAATCAATCACAACTTTCTTTTTGGCCTATGTGCTAATTAAGGCAATCATTACATTAGTGTAAAATTGGTTCAAGATACCAAAGAAAAATACTAATCAGCAGAGACCTTTTCATATATGTGATATCCATGTAAAATTCAATCAAAGTAATAAAAATGTTTAAAACAACCAATCACATTATTTTTCTTAATCAAAGTAGACTGAATCAATTATGACTGAATCAATTAGAAACAAATTCACCATAAGCAAAATGATTTCTTGGGATAAATAAGAAAACAGGCGTACACTTTAATGCTTACCGTACATAAAAACAATCAGAACATAAATGGTTAATCACATGAAATATTACTTTCCTTAATCACAATAACTTGAATATGCACACATCAACTCAAATCCTTAAAATTATATAAGCAATCAGTCTAAAAAATATTCAATCAACAATAATCAAATATTTTTTTGTCTTGAACATTAAGTGTATAGTCTGAATCAAATTCTACCAACATCAACTAACACAATCCACATATAAGAACAATGACCTCAGGATTTGAGTAAACACGAATTGACAACCTAACAGAAATTAAAAGTTAAAATTAACCATCACAAAATTTGGGGTTTTCCCTATACACATGAATTAGAGGGTTCAACTAAAAAATTCTCAATCAAATTCCATCAATTTAAATCCAATAAAATCAATCATAACAAGGAAAAAAAATAATAATAAAGGAGTAGACGGAAAACAAAGTAACAAACCTGGACGGATTTTGAGAATCCATCATGGGACTTACTTTTTTCTGGTGTCAGTTGGCCGAGGTTTGGATCGGCGTTGAGGCGAAAGTGTCATGGGGATGCATAGACAAACAACGGCGATGGATGTATGAGTTCTCCGATGGTGGCATTGCCCTTGGCGGGTGCTTTCTGGAGCAACGTTGGTTGTAACCGGAGGAGTCTGGTTGGCGGTGGTTTGATGGGTTTGTCGCGACTGGTGGCAACAAAGAAAAAGAAAATTGGCAAAATGAGGAATGGAGAAGAGGAGGATGATTTGACGGAGGGAAGAGAGGCGAAAGACCGATGGGGTTGTGTCGGTTAGTGGTTCACTGGCGGTGGAAAGAAGAGAGAGAAGGGGATGGGCGACTGTTTTGGTAATGAGGGTTAGGGTTGTGGTTCCTTTGGTTTAAAGTAAAGAAGGGATGATTTAATCTCGGCTATTAGATCAAATTTCATCGATGTCTGTGATTAAAAATTGAGTTTAAAGTTTAAGCTGTGTAAAAAAATGAATTGAGGAGATATACGGTCAAAATTTACATTAATTAAGTATAAAAGTGGTTAGAAATTAAATGTAGAAGAGTTACATTAAATTTGCTGCTATTATTATAATAATATAATAAGGTGTCGCTATTAAAAATAGACAATACAGGTAAAATTAATATTATGTAAAATATTTTGCAAAATTATCGTTAATAATAAATTAGTTGCAAAATTATTATTATTATTATTATTATTAATAATAATAATAATAATAATAAGAATAATAATGAAAACTAGATAGTATATTTGTAAATTGCGAGTGTGCATATTTGCAAAAAGATTTAATAAATATTTATAAAATTATCTAAAATATTATGTTTAAATTAATAAATAAAACAACAACACGTCAAAATCTATTTGATAAAAGAATAATGTGTAAAGTTATCAATATTTGAAATTAATAATTTTGATAAAATAGTATCCCAAAAGGAGTATAAGGAGGTCAAAATTAGGTGTCAACAATCAGTATTTAAGTTATTATATGATGATTATTGGGGTTATAAAAAGTTAAGAGTTCTATCTTAGAAGGAAGTACTAGCAACAGATTTTACATTTTCAGGTGTAGTCTTTCAGGGTGAGTTTAGAATTTATGTATTTTATTATATCTTGGACTCTAGAGTAAAGTGGTCGCAGTTCACCTTAGAGTTTATTGAAAAGGGTCCATAGACTTAGAATGATGACCTAAAGTTAAGGCGGACATGATAGAACAAGGAACCAAGTCAGGCTCTCAGATTCTAGTAGTAATGCCAGTGTGCTGTAGAACAACAGTAAGGGAGGAAGATGCCCGACCCATTCTTACATCAGTGCAAATTTTTGTACTTCAGTCATCACGACATCTACTCATGCCTTACATGTCAGCTCCAAGATTATAGCTCATAATCATGCATTTTTCATATAATTATGTATGCTTTCATGTTCCTAGTATTAGGAATTCCAGTACACTCAGCAGTGCAAATCATATTCCATGAATTTATGAACTCCAAACTCAGGTCATAGAGCTCATGACTCATGTACTCATTACAGTATGTTCAGTTCCAGGAACTCATGCAACACTCTTAATGATCAGAAAAATTCAAATTATGTCATGTATGTCCTCAGTTTAGATCACTTTAATGAATCCATGGCGTGGAAACTCTATTCCTCAGGCCTTAGTTAAGTGTCCAAGTTATGCATAGTATTCTTTCATGCTTCAGGTCCTTATGTTCTAACTTTTCAATGACCTCTTCTTATGTCAAGATAGTGGTGATGAATAATTTCTTAGATAAGAGTAAGTAAATGTTCCGTATTAGGAAAAGATCATGGTATGATTGTTTTATGTAAGGATATAAACTTAAAGGAATAATGAGGTAAAACTTTTGATATATGTCATAGTTAGTTGAAATTTCAGGTGTGTTTTCTTGGGGACAGTGCATGGAAGTTGTTATTGATAGAGGTATTACAGAATTTGGGAAAGATTCTTTGATGGGTTGTTTGCCTAGAAGTTCATATATGGTTATAATCATAGACTTGAACGTCATGTTGGTATATAAGTGGATGGGTGCATTGTGCGCTAGTGAATTCCTAGTAAGAGGTTGAATTTAGTTGTTGAAGTGGTAAGAAGAATTATTCTTGAGATGAGAGTTATGAAGCACACATAGGGTATCGAATTCATGGCTCAGACTAGAATTATGGTGTGACGTTTAGTACTTTGTAATTTCAAGTTAGGCTTGAACATGGAGAGAGTATGTAGTTCAACTCAGACTTTGGCTGAAGTAGTTAGCTGTACCCATGTAAGGATTATAAATTGAATCAAATGAGCATGGTATTCAAGATAACAAGTATGGTTGAGGGAGTATTTGAGAAGTGTGGCTAAGTTTAAAATTTAGAAGTTACATTGCCTAAGGCCTGGTAATTCTATCCCAGCTATGTTTTATAGGCCTATGTTCCATGTTGAAAGTTATAGCCATATTAAGATTCTTTATTCAGATATCTTATTCAGGTCATGCCCAGGATTCTTTGCTCCTTAATGTTATTAGAACTTCTTAGCAAAATTACTGAAGAAATACTCTAGCTGAGTATAAACTTTCAGAATGAGTTAGTCCGTATAGCCAATAATTTAGTTTAGCAATCAGACATATAAGATCCTATAGATTTCCATCTTTCCATCTCGTCTTACCATCCACAGTTTCATGAATGTGGCTATTCGATGAGGTAATTCATTCACGTCCATGCAAGTTGTGAATTTAGTTCAGTCCATGCATCATGTCAACGATTCAGATATTTGTCATGATTTTGTTCATAAGTGTTTAGTGAATGATCTCAGTTTTCTAAGTATTCCAGCTCAGACAGTGTAATACCCATTGTCCTTGCATAATGTACTTGGTGATGCCATGAAGCCCTTTTCTTTTGATTCCTATACGTGTTTTGTTGAGGGACAATTCCTAATGAGAAGTT